>NW_006207869.1:1442151-1445370 GCF_000334495.1 Tupaia belangeri chinensis
CATAATCCTTTCTCCTCCATTTTTTCCATTCTCTTCAGATTTTAGGCATGCATGCCCATGAGCCCTGCATGTTTTCCAGCTGCTGATTCCAAGATTTGAACCACAGTCAGCCATGTGAGATCTGACCTTCTAACCACTATGCCATGTGGTCAGTTCCATGGTCTCTATTTTTAAATACAGACAACATAAATACAGGTAATAATTACATTTAAAAAGCATCAAAGGGGTCAGGATATGATAAAACATAATCTAAAGACAATTTCAAATGGCTACAGATGCTACTGTGTTTAATAAAAATATTTAGAATTTTAAAACTATTGAATATATAGTAGTAGTCTCTTTCCATTATATACATTTTCAGCAAATGTATGCTAAAAGTGCAACTGTCAAGAGGGTTTCATCAAAATGTTATGATGTCCTGTTACAAAACATGAATTTCAAATTTCAACAATGATTGGTGACTTTCTTTGTACAGAGTCACCAGTTTATAGGGACAAAGTTAGACATTACATAAGTTTTAAAAAATAAAGGTTTTATAGGTGAGAGATTCCAGTTGGAAGTCTCAAAATACTTGGCTATAAAGTTTAAAAAACTCATTTTTGTTTCTTGTTTGTTTGTTTTTTTACTGTAGGAGAGTGAGGAAGCACTCCCAAGGGCACGGCCATACTGTAATCCCTCCTCCTTCATTCTCTCCAGATTTTCAGCACACAACACACATACCTAGCATTTTCAAGCTGCTGTGTCTGGGATTCAGACAGCTGCTTGGCCATGTGGGACCCAAATGCCTTAACCTACATACCACCTGGTCAGCCCTTAAACTCCCACCTTCTTTTTTTTTTTTTTTTTCAAAATTATTATTATTATTTTTAATTTGCTATAAGGCATGTATGCTCATCAGAGAAAGACAGGAAGAGAGAGAAAGAGAGAGAGGGAGAGAGAGAGAGAGAGAGAGAAGGAAAGTAAAAAAGCAAGCTATCAGGTCCAGGACTTGAACTACAGTCAGCCATATGGGCATTCAGTGCCCCACCCACCACACCTAGGTGGCCCCCAAATCCCCCACTTTATAAAAACACCTACAGTATCTTCAAGATAAAGTAACAGATATTGTACATTGGTCAAGCCACAGTCCTCTTCTCCATTTTTTCCTCCTTTCGGGAGTTTGGGCATACTTGGCTGTCCTGGTATGGTTTTTAGGCTGCCAGGTCCAAGACTCCAACTGTGTGGTTGGCCATGGGGAATTTAGCTGCCTTAATCACCACTGTCTGTCTGGCCTAGAATAAGTCTTAAACTGAGTCTACCAGTTGCTTTCTGGATAATAAAAGAAATAAATATATGTTCAAGTAAACATAAAGACAAAAGCATTGTGTGTACAAAAATAAATAGGAATTCTGATTCCTGAGTGCAGTTATGCTGATGGAAGAGGTGATGATTGTAGGCTTTGAAGAGAGGTTAAGGTTTTATGATTTGCAAGTGATTTGGAATGTGTGAAGAACAATTAGGTGAGAACAAATGGTAGGCAGTCCAGTTTGCTTGAAGTGTAGGGTATTTGAGGGAAAGATGGGGCTGCATATGGGAGCCTTAGTTTCCTTACTCTTTTGTTCAAATTTTATGGTATACACAGTGGGGGACATTGAAAGATATTTTTAATTATTGTTTTTAATTGACACATAATGATTGTATATACTTAGGGGATAAAAGTATGTTTTTTCAGTATATGAATACAGTGTGTAATGATCATATTAAGGTAATTAGCATGTGTATCATGCTAATCAGACATTTATAATTACTTTGTGTTGAAAGCATTTAAAATCCTCTCTTAGTTACTTTGGTATATAAGGTAAATGATTGTTAGCTATAGTTATCTTTCTTTATTATAAAAACACTAGAACTTATTCCTCTTACCTAACTGTACTTTTGTATCTCTCTCTTATTATTATTTTTTAATTTTTGCTAGATAGCTTGTGAACTCACCAGTGAAAGACAGATTGGGAGAGGAGAAAAGATTCTTTGGGGAATGTTCATGCTGGGATCCCTTTTCTTTCATCTCTCTTTTCTTTTGGGATGTAGGCATACATACACATACACTTGGCATGTTTCCCAAGCCTCCAGGTCTAGGACTCGAACCCCAAGATAGGCTATATGGGATCCAGCTACCTTAACCATCAGGCCATAGAGCCAGCCCTATCTTTCTATCTTTAACCAACATCTTCTTATCCCTCTTTGAACGATTTTAAACATACAAATGACATGATGAGCACTGACCTGATATCTTCATTACAGAAAAGTGGTATTTAAAAATTAACCTCTAATTTAGATAATGGTCATTAAAGAAAATGGGAGAGGAAGAAGAAGAAGGGAGGAACGGGAGAAACTGTAGATATGAAAAGATCTTGGTCCAGGGTGCTAAAAGGGGCTGGCTAGGACACTAAACCCTGTTGGAGGTAAAGTGCTTTTGTTTATGTGATCTGTGAGTGAAGAATGCCTTTTGCCTTCCATTTGAAAGGCTAATTTGGTTTTTCTATCACTGTGCATAAGTCTTTTAATGTTCTTTATTCCTAAATCCTGAGAGGCTTCTGTGCTAGTGATAGGATTGACTTTGAGTGGCAGAGCCAACAGCATTAAAAACGTCCACGAGAGATGTCTTTATAGCTGGAGCTGAAGAAAGAAATTTTGTTGGATTAGCCTAAGGAGCTGAAGGAAAGGAAAAAGATTTTCTCACTGTCAATTGTCCCTTCCTGTTCTTCACCTCTCTGGTTCCTCAGATGCTTGCTTTGGAATCGCCATCTGTTTTCTATTCCACAGTGTATTGGGATGAATGTCAGCTCTGATTCTCTGACTCAGGGTCCAAAAAGCCCTACTCAGAAATTGCATCATTTAAAGTAACAGAAGGAAAGTTGGGCTTTCTTTATAATATTTGAAAATTTCCTATGGATAATGTTTCATTATAGTCTGTCCCGTTGGGTGCTATTTTTTTTTTTAATTGTTTGAAATTGTATTTCTAGGCACAGTAGTTGTTATGCTGCCTTGTTTTTTTGGTTAAAACTTGTGCTTGCTTTGTTAGTAAAGGCATCTTTGCCAAGTGGATTGTGTGTGGGAGGGTGTGACTAACTAAGCAAAGGGGCTTATCTCTTGTTCTATCTGCCTGCGCTCCCAAGGCTGCCTTTGATATGACTTATTTCTTCTCCCACCTACCCCACCCCCTCCAAACTTTACTCCTCT
>NW_006207869.1:1445385-1453685 GCF_000334495.1 Tupaia belangeri chinensis
TAAAAATTATTCATATCTAAATATTTTAACTTTGCAACGTGACTCTGCTCTCTGAGCTCATTTCTGTTCGGCAATCTGAACCTGAACCAGGGGCTTCCTACTCCTCTGAGTAACACGTGCTCCCAAATGAGAGACATTCCCATTCTGCTTCCCCTACTCCTCCCACTGGTTAAATATGTGCTTTCAGCAGACTTTCTTGCCTGCTTGTGTTAGGATTGTCCTGCTTCCCTTTTGGCAACTTTTGGAGAGGCTTTGGAAGGGAAATCTGAGTCACAATGGCACAAAACATAGGAACAGGAAAGGAAATCTGAAATGATCTCTGTAGAGTTTGTTTCACAGCGAGGGGCAGCCTGAGTTCCCCTGTGTCCAGACTTGTGGTGATGCTCATCAACGTCTCGATACTAAAGGCATCTACGTTATCAGTCATGGCTGTTATCCATCTGTCTATATAGTCTGTCTGTACATTTGCAATGAGCAGCTACCATTATAGGACACTGCGTTAAATGCTAGCGGTATATCAGTAAAGAGGACAGGAATATTTGCTGCTGCTCTGCAGTAAGGAGTGGGCTCTGCAGATGGAGATGGACAATAAACTTCTACACACACTTCGTGACCGAATTTCTGTTGTACGGAAGAAGGGTTGTGGTAAGAGGACGTCTCTAAGAGAGACTTTGTCAATACAGCTACAGGCATCAGGAGAGGGTTCTCATTTCTTACAAGCCAGGGGTGGAGGGCCATATTTGCTCTAGAGGATAAGGACCGAGCTCTGTGACAGCAGGAAAAATGAGGAGAAAAAAGGGACATGATAATTAGATCTGAATATATCCACTCAGTATTCCTAGAAACAGCTAGCTGTTGACTGCCGCCCAATTGGGTCAGATTCAGCTCAGTGAGGAAACAGGAAAGTGCATACCTTACTTACAAAACAACGCAGTGCTGCCCACACCAGCAACTCCCTGATGTCAGCTTGAAACCGAATAACTCTCTATGGACTTCCGCTGCTGTTGACAGGTTCTCATCAACTCACTCTTAGTTCCGGTTTGAATCATGCCTAGGAATCTGGCCCCTTGGCATTGGAGTCATGCACCTGCTATCAAGGCGTGGCCCATCTGTGAGTGGTCATGGTCAGGGTCTGGCTACAGGCCTGCTGAAGGCTGTTGTGGCCACACACATGGGAGGCGGTTTTGAACAGTAATTAGCTATGGAAGTGATGGGCCAGTCTGCCCAGGTAGATCCAGACATGACTCATTTTGAAGGATAGAGCCAAGTGGAAAATCAAAACTTGCTCTTATGTCACTTGTTTGGAATCTTAAGTCCACTTAAGGGAACATCTCATGACTATGAGGCTTACTTGGAACCCCAACTCCCAGCCTGACCTTCTCTACCTTGGTCCTGATGGTGACCATCATCTTTTCTCTGGAGACCTCCTGGCTTCCTGACTGTTCCCCCTCCCTCTAACAGTATTTCTAGGATCCATGTTCACCAGTGGCCCAACAGCTCTTAAAAGTCTCTAGTCAATCCCATTGTTCTACTGAGCATAAAGCGTAAAGTCCTTGCTGAATTAAAGGCCTATGGTGTGGACCAGGATGGCTTCTCTGGACTCTGTCTTGGTATTCCTCTTGAAGTACTTCTCTAGTGACAATCCTCTTCTTTTTGTCCCTTTCACATAAGTTCATTGCAGAACTTTGCACCTATCTCTTTTTGCTGACTGAGTTGCCTATGTAATTTTTAAAAAAGTATATTCATTTATTTCTTCCATGAGGAAGAGAGATAGAAAGAAAAGCACTCCCAAGAGGGTTCACGTGCTGCCAGCTAGCCATCTCAGCCAGCTCCAGATCATGCACCTAGCATGTTAGGGAGGTCTAGGAACACAAAGCCAGAACCCTTCCATGCAGGTCAGCCTCACTGAGTGTTGTGTTACCACTGCACCATTTTCTGGCCTCATCTCCCATGTAACCTTTACAATGTCCCGGTCTTTTCTTAGCTTAGATCTCAACTCAGGTGTCATCTATGAAATGCCTTTCCAACCCTAGCCTCAATCTCTTCTACGTCATTAATTTTATTCCCCTGTTAAATTCTCCCCCTGCCACTAAAACATGTGCTCCGTGAAAGCACGGACCTGGCCAGTCATCTCTCTGTGTCGGGCATATGTAGTGCTCAATACCACCTGTGAAATGAATGAACCACAACGTTATAGAAAAAAAAAAAAATTCTTCTCCTCATTCTTTATTCTCTTTTCTGATCTGGTGTTAGTCAGTGACAAATGGAGCCCAGAGCACTTGGGAGTCTCTGCTAAGACAGGTAAGAGGACATTCAACAACGGGTTTGAAATGATGAATTTACTGTTGGAAAAAAGTTGTGTAGATAATCACATAACTCTGTCCCATGCTCCTGTGTAGAGATAAGTGCATAATTCTGTTCCATGCTCCCAGTCCCAGGGCTGTTAACGGTGGAAGTCAGATCTTCACTTGTCCTGAAGTGAATAAGCACTTGAACCGAAATGTAAAAGACTTCAGTGTTTATTAAAACATATTTGGTTATTTCAGAATCGCTGAGTCTATCAGATCACAGGCACAGTAAAGACGTGAAATTTTAGAGGTTTGAAAAATATATTTAAAATGACTGAGTCTGGTTCCCTCAGCAGAAGCTGAGACCTATAGACCTATAGACCTTAAATGGCAAATGCCAAGACTAAGACCAAAATCCAGGTCTTCCCCACCCAGAACTTGATCTCTTCCTAGTCTTGAGTTTCTGGGATTTGCTTCCTCCACGTCTACATGTGTAAAGTAGGTTCTTGGTTCGGTTTTTGGCTAGGCCAGTATAACCTTAAAATAGCCTTGAGGAAAAAAGCTTCATTTTGTTCATAGGGATAATCATCTACCTGCCAAAATTTTTAATGCTATTTTTTTCTAAGGGAAGGATTTATGACTTCATCTATTTTTTTTTTTTCCTTCAAATCTGAGCCTCTTTCAGAATGATCCTGCCTCAAGGGCTAGGAAAAAAAATCTTATTTTAATAGTTAAAATGTGGGCCTCTTATGGCCTCAGTTTTTCTAATACAAAAGTGACCTTTTGATGGCTGTTTGAAGGAATTTTAAAACAATTTTAAATGCTTCGTAATGTACACAGGGAGAAGTCAGTCACAAAGAGAAGTCAAGTCATTTCCCTTAGAAGGAGAAGAAATTCACAAAGAGAAGTCAAGTCATTTCCCTTAATCCAGATAGGGTGCAGCTTTTAAACTGAATCCTAGAAAATGTTAGCATTTCACTTTTGAAGTTTGGTCTAGAGATCCATTTGGGATGAGTAAAGAGTTTTGTATATCTCAGATGAATTTAGGTTGTTGGGGAAGGCAGTTCTTTTGTGTTTGATAATTAGTCTGATTTGTTCTGCTGCTTTCTTTAAATGAGTAGGTTCTGGCTTCTGTCCCATGTGTATTTTACAGACGGTATTTGTTTTACTTTTTCTTCTTTCGTGATCCAACACTTTGAGAACATGTCAGTATCATGATTTTGTTTTTGTCATCATTAGGATCAGTTTCCATTCCTGATTGCTTGTGTTTAATATTTGGAGACAATACGAACCAACTTGGTATTTCCCCTGCATTCCTGTTTGTGATTTATAATTTATACCTGAAAAGGATTTAGTGACCTAACTGATAATCCCTTCCCAACAAAAGATAAACACCCTTATAAGTCAACAGTGTAAGTCAGATGCACTTGAAAAGGACAAAGAATTCACCTGCAAGCACTTCTGGCATCTTGCCATTTCCCATAAATTCAAACTGTTGACAGAGAATGCTGAGGCTGCCAAAGCACTTTGCTCAGAGCTTCCCAGAGACCCCCATGAATGAGACCAGCCTGGCTTGCCACACTGCAAGGAGGACCTGGAAACCAGCCTTTTGTGGTCTACAAAAGGAGATCAAATAGAAGCAAGAAAATTATCCTAGTGTTTTGGCATTCAGGTCTGTGAATACTCTGCTTTCCTTCTTTCTGTTTTGTGCACGTGGTCCTTCAGACAGCTCACAGGGAAGACCTCTTAAGTTACTAGTTCATCCTTGTCCATGTGGGTGCAGGTGAGCTCTCTGTTGTCAACCTGCATCCTTCTGCTAACAACATAAACCAATTTTGGGGGACACTGATCCATTAGTTTTGAATGCAGTAAATAAACGTTCAAACTTCCCAGCTTACAGGAGTGTACCCGAGTCAGTTGGAAGAGGGTGGTTTGATTTTAGGACTGTTTTCTCAAGTAGCAAGATTGTCAATGTCATCCCAAACATTTGGACTCTGGGCTTTGGTACAATCCTTTGTACTGAACCGAAATAGACAGTGCTAAGGCCCCATAAATTTTCCTAGGTCTAGACTAGGTCTCTACAGGGAGCTCCTTCAGAATTTTTATTTCATTCTCCTCAGACATAAGGGAGGCTGGAATAATCAAGTACATGTAATACTAAATGTAGGCAGATAGTTATGTAAAATTATTAGTATACTCCATTCAACATAAAAAGAAATAAAAATGATGTTTAACCTGATCTTATCAGTTAAATATAAATCTCTCTTTTTTTAATCAGATATACTCAGAGTCTCACAATTTTCAACAGTGCTGGTTTTTAAAAAGCAAAGGGTGAGGGGACCCATGATAAAAACCCTCAGCAGAGAATAGTAATGCATTGCAAATAACTGTGACATTGGGGAATTCAGTCTTTTGAAGCTCTTTTTTTTTTTTTTTTTTTTGTGGTCTTCTGACTCCATCAACATAACAAAAAAGAGGCACACTGAGTAGTTATTACTCCAGTCATTTCAGCCGCATAAATCATGACTCCTGACAACTCAAGCTCTAAAGTCATCCGGGTGACAATGACTAGCAACTACCAGAGTTAATCAAATCATTATTTAACATGTGTCTCTCTTGGTCAGGCCCTGGCTCCAGAACATATTTCTTCCTTTCATTCTCCTCCAGTCTTCCTTATAACCTTTACTCCTCGCTAGAGAAGCTGAGCACGTATGGGATGTACATACAGTTAATGAGAGAACCATTTATGTGTCGTGTCGGACCAAGATCTCCCTGAAAAGAAGGTCTTTGTCTCAATCCGTGCATGATACGCTCCGTATTTGCTCCTGGTTGACAATCACCAGTATTTTTTTTTTTTTTTGAGAGTTTTTTTTTTCGCTATAGGGTGCATGTGCTCGCCAGACAGACAGAGAGAGACAGAGAGACAGAAAGCAAGAAATCACCCCCCAAGGGGGATGGCCATGCCGCAATCCCTTCTCTTCCATTCTCTTCTCGGAATCTTGGGCACGCACACACATGCGCCCGGCATGAGTTTTAAGCCACTGGGTCCGGGACACGAACCGCGGTCAACTACATGGGAGTCCAACGACATAGCCATTACGCTAACTGCTGGTCCCTACAATCACCAGTATTTTAGCTTCTGTTGGTGACATTCTTTCTCTTCAGGTGATACTCAGGCGTCACTTGTTAGTTTCTTTTGAGTTTATCTTATTTGTTTCTCTCAGGAGTGACAGACACAGAGAGACAGTATCCCAAATAGAGTCTTGATGCCACAACCTGCCCCAGCATCAGGTCCCATGCCGTACATACCCGTGCCCTCAGGAGGCTCTGCAGACTTGAATCTGGAACCTCACCACATGGGTCGCTTGTAGGGCGTCATGTTTACTACTGTACCACCCTCTTGCCCCTTCACCTATTCTTTTAGTTTTTTAACTCATTTTTTTTCTGTAAGTAGATTCTCTGGGTTAGGTGCATAGGAAAGCTTCTCATAGAAGCCTGCAGGCTGGGCCAGCAGGTGGTGTGGTGGTTACAACACTGGGCTCCCTCATGGTTGATTAGAGTTTGAGTCCTAGAACTGGTAGCTTGAAAATCACACCAGGCATGTGTGTATGTGTATATGTGTGTGTGTGTGTGTGTGTGTTGTGCACAAAGACCAGAGTCATCCTCCTGGTTGATGACTTCTCACTTTTCCTAAAAAAAAGGGCCTATAGGCTTGTGGGACCAGCTAGTGGTTTGGTAGTTAAGGCAGCTGGATCCCACATGGCTGAGTGTGCAGTTCAAGTCCAGAATGAGAGGTTTGAAAAACATGTTGGTGTCTGTGCATGTGTATCCCACATCCTAAGAGAACAATGGAAGAGAAAGGATTGTGGTGTGACCATCCCCTCTGGGCAGTACTCTCTTTCTCTTTCTCTCTCTCGGTGAGTGCACACTTCCTACAGCAAGAATTAAACATGAAAAAATCCTCTAGGCTCTCTGCCAAGAGCATTCTAAGATGGGGAAGTGAGCAGTGATCTGCTTCTTCCCTGAAGGCAACAATCTTGCTCTCTGCCTCTTAGGTCTTAGTATGTGCTCAGTAAGTAGTCCTGCTCATGACTACTATTATGTAAAGGCTTAATAAATGTTTTCTAAAACATGAATGGCTCACTGAATGAATAAATGCACATACCTAGTAAGGACAGAATTTATACATAATGATGCTAATCCACACGGACGCATGTATTGAACCCAGATGGGGTAGTATGAGGAGCAGCAGAAGAAAAGAACAGCTGCTTCTTTTATTCAGTGCTCTGACCCCCCTCTGGGCAGTACTCTCTTTCTCTTTCTCTCTCTCGGTGAGTGCACACTTCCTACAGCAAGAATTAAACATGAAAAAATCCTCTAGGCTCTCTGCCAAGAGCATTCTAAGATGGGGAAGTGAGCAGTGATCTGCTTCTTCCCTGAAGGCAACAATCTTGCTCTCTGCCTCTTAGGTCTTAGTATGTGCTCAGTAAGTAGTCCTGCTCATGACTACTATTATGTAAAGGCTTAATAAATGTTTTCTAAAACATGAATGGCTCACTGAATGAATAAATGCACATACCTAGTAAGGACAGAATTTATACATAATGATGCTAATCCACACGGACGCATGTATTGAACCCAGATGGGGTAGTATGAGGAGCAGCAGAAGAAAAGAACAGCTGCTTCTTTTATTCAGTGCTCTGACCTGTTATTTGTAATCAGTGGAGAGCTAATGAGCCACTAGTCTTTATGGACCCCAATATCAAAGGGCGAAGGAGACAATAGCAACTCATCAAAAAGCTTGATCCTCTGCAAAGCGTCATGGGTAATCAAATTCGATGATAATGGTTCCTGATTTGCATGCCATGCCTATGATTGATGGGATAGAGCATGGTGAGGATTGATAGTTTATATGGCTGCACTTATTGAAATCTTTCAGAACTATTTCCAGTAATTTTATATTTCAAGGCAGGAATTAGCTTTTATTTTAAAAAGCATGATTAAATAATTTCTGTATTTGGCTCATTTCATATTTGGTTTCCTTTACATTGCATTCATTTGTGACCTTAAGCTTTCAATTTTTTCCTTTCCTGATATACATTTCAACATATTAGACAGAGAGATAAGTTTACAGCTATTTCATAACCTTAAAAACATGATTATAGAGTCGTCCAATCAAGTTATGCTTAATCTGCTCAAGTTTGTACATTCAATAGGATCAGTAAATTGAAAAATATCAAATTAATTTTTTTAATCTCAGAGTTCACTAAAAAAAAATCATAGTCATTTATATGTTAAATTTAAGTTTGAGGGGAAAAAGAGGAAAATATCCACAATTTATAGAGCTTTAGGGATTAGACTGTTTTCTTGAATTAACTGTTTTTCAAGGTATTAGTGAAATCTACGATTTTTTTTATGCCACAAATTTTCAATGTCCTGGGTGAAAGAATTTGAACTGGATTCAAGTAGGAATAAGGAAACTTTATTTAACAAAATACATGTTAAAAAAATATTGTGACTACAAGTTGCTGTGCTACTGTCTATTTTTAAATTTTCACTTCTTATCAAATTGAAGTAATTTATTTATTTGTTTCTAATAGTATGTTTTTACTACAAATTCGTGTGGGCTCCCACTTTAGAGAAAATCACAATGATCTAAACTAAGTAAAGATTTCTAATGGTATCTTTGTTACCCTTGTTAGCAATCTCTGGGCTTTAGGACAGTATATATTATGTGTTCTTCAAAAACCCTAGAGCCTCGGGACCAGCAGTTAGCCTAATTGCTTTGTCGCTGGACTCCCATGTAGTCGATCGAGGTTCGCGTCCCGGACCTGGTGGCTTAAAACTCACAACGGGCGTGTGTGCGTGCGTGCCCAAGATCCCGAGAGGAGAACCGAAGAGAAGGGATTGCGGAATGGCTATCCACCCTGGGGGATGATTTCTCGCTTTCTGTCTCTCTGTCTCTGTTTGTCTGACTAGCGCACGTGCCCTAAAGCACAAACCTCTCCAAAT
>NW_006207869.1:1454930-1475630 GCF_000334495.1 Tupaia belangeri chinensis
CAAACCTCTCTACATATATATATATATATATATATATATATATATATATATATACTAGAGCCTCTCACTTGTATGATCAGTCATTTCCATGTAAAATTGCAAGCCTAATTACTTTTGTATGGAGCCCTGGTGAAAGATGACAAAGAAGAAAGCCAGGATCACCAGCCACAGATCAGAGCTAGTGGTATTCCATTCCATTACCTTTATATGTATGTGGAGGAAGGCTGCTTCTTTATTTTTCCTTTATTTTTGTTGTTGTTGTTTTTTCATTTTTGCCATAGGGCACATGGGAGCTCGGTGGAAGACATAGTGAGTTATGAGAAGGAAAGTGACAAATCATTCCCCAGGGGAGGTGGCCACGCCTCGACTCCTTCTCCTGACAATGAAATTAGGTCTTTTAAATGTGCCAACTCTACTCATTAATTTGCTTCTCTTCAATATTTAGTTGAACTTTGCCTACTTAGAAACTTCTACTCTTCACACTTGCTTCCTCAAAATATACCAAAGAGAAATAGCTCCTCAGTTAGGTTGTCTGTTTTAAAAGCACGAAGGGAAAATAAATTATCTCTCCATTGCATTCCTTAATGTTTGTGTTCAATAATTTTTTATGGAGTTAATTTAGATTTAGCAGGCTTTATGTGAATTTTCTCCTAGAGAATTTACCACATCTTATGTGAAAACTATTTACAACTGACATTTTAGAATTACCTACCCATTTAGGGATTAAACTGCATTCTGTTCATGAAAGATCAAATTGACTTTCAGCATAGGTTTTTCTACCATTCTCCCTCACTCCCACTTCTCTTGTCGGCTCTTCTGAAAGCTAGTCGTAAGATAAGAGAGAAAATGATGTAGAAGACAGAGGATAGAAAACAGGAGAAAACTGTGGCTTACTGTAGGAAAAGACTTGGCTTATAAACTATTGGTAGAAAGAAAAACATCTTGAAAATCCAGCCTAGTGATTTATTTAATTTAAAGAACCTACTTTTCTAAAATCAAAATAGATTTTATTTGAAACCTACTTTGCCTATGTTTTTTTTAATGAATTACTTATTTTATTTTATTTAGTGTCATTATTATTTTTTTCAATTAAACCAGAGAGAGAGAAAGAGGGAAAGTAAGAAAGTAAGCTGCCAAGTTCAGGACTCGAGCCATGGTTAGCCATGTGGGAGTCCAGTGCCTTCACCACCATGCCACTTGCCAACCCTGCCTACGATTATTAAATAAGCCCCATATGGTATGAGCTAGATTTCAATGTTAATTCATGTTAATAACAAAGATAATACAAAATTATGGATGTTTTCCCATAGTGGTTTTGAAATGATACCCAGTCATATTTAAAATCAAAACAAAATTTGAGATTTTTAAAGTAATACAGGGGTCACCATCTTCATCTTATTTCCCGGGTAGGTGCCTGTTATGTGAGCAGTTAGTACACACAGCTCTGTGCTTGGTCCCTCAGATGTTGTCTCATTGTCTCTCATCAGCACTGCAGATGAGAAAACTGAAGTTTGGAGTAGTACGATACTTTGTTGAAGTTCATGCACCCAGTAAATGGCCGAGATATGAACCCAGTGCAGTTCTCTGTGCCTCCGGCGACAAATTCAGGCTTTCCTCATTCTGTCTCCCAGGGTCCTTGTTATAAATGATAAGGCAGTGTCAGAGAAATCAGACAGTGAGTATAATTTTTTATTATTATTGTAGGTTTTTGCCATAGTATACATGTGCTTGCTGGAGAGAGACAGGGAGAGAAGGAAAGTGAAGAATCACCCCCCAGGGGGAATGGCCACACCTCAATCCCTTCTCATTTATTCTTCTCTGGGGATTTGGGACATACATGTACACATGCCTAGCATGATTTTCAAGCTACCAGGTCTGGCCAGACATGGTCAGCCACGTAGAAGTTCAGTGCTTTAACCATCACACCACCTACTGGCCCAAAGTATAAATTTTTGATAGAGAAATAACCAGTGATCTTTTTCATAGTTTATTATTTGCCTGTGTCATTCTTACATTCTTATTTTTGTTGACTATGAAACATATCTGTCCTAAATGCCTTAAGTTTTCTAAATGGATATCTGTTATGTTTCTTTATATACTTGATCAAGGTAGCCAAAATGAAAAACTTCAATTTTATCTGAACCCACTTGTCTCCACAGTCTCCCCTAAAGCCATTTCAAAGTAATATCCTGAGGATACTAAAGACCAGCCTCAGGCTAGAGCCTTCAAAACAACTTAGCATGTCTTTTACAAATTACTCAAATATGTACTAGAGAAAGTGAACTTTCATATGAGTGGGATAAATTTGAATTTACAGTTTTGCACTTGTCTTTTGAAAAGTAGTTTCTCAGAGTGCACCCCAAGTCCCCAAATAAATAAGTTTCATACTTCAGATTTCTAAGAGTCATCAGGTCTAACCACGCTGAACTTACTACCTAGAAAGTGGAGGATGAGGGTCAGATGGTGGCGCAGTGGTCAACGCAATGCTCTGGGGGACGGTGTCACATGGGAAGGTTCTTGATTTATGTCACTGAGTTTTCTGAGTATGCAGGACACATGCTGGCCCGTGATCCAGAGCTGGCCTTTTGGGGGTGCTGTCGCTCTCTCTTTCTTTCTCCTTCTTTCTCCATTCATGGAAGAAATAAATACATTTTAACAAACCTTTTTAAAAAGAAAAGTTTCTGAAATCAAATGAATACGAATAATTAATCATGGCATTTAATTGTGGTGAGACATAGTATTGGAAAACAGTACTGATCAGTTCACAGAATTGATGGCAGAGGACAACTAGTTATATAAGACAGTTTAGCAAATTTCCTTTGAATTTTACACTGTAACCTTTGGCATAACAGTTCTGTGTGTGAACCTGGTCTCTTTCACTACCATTTTTGTTCGTTTCTTTGTTTTTTTTTTTTTTTTTTTTTGCCTTGGAGCAATTTCTTTTTTTAAGGATATACTACTGCAAACTCTGTTCTATGTTGCGGACATTATAGGGCATATTTGTATTGCTTTGAAGGATCACTTAAATTTTATGAGAAAACCACTTAGGCTTTATATTTCAAAAATGTCAAATTTCTGACTTGCCTCTTCCTAATTCCAAGACCAATTGCTCTTCAATAAATGATAATTTGGCCCTGAAGCATTTAGACATTGGAAAGCAGATGCCCATTTGAGATAAGCTACACCTGAATATTTTTACTTAGCGATGGGCCTGTTTACAGTTAGGTAGTGTTCTCAAAGTGTGGTTCTTAGACCAGCAATCTTATTAACAATCTGGGAGTTCATAAAAAATGCAAATTCTCAGGCTCTACAAGATAATGTTCAACTTGGATTGGGGCCCAGGAGGTGGTTCTGTCATCCCCATGCATGCTGGAGTCTTGAGAAGGAAGATGCTAGCTTGTGGGAAGGAAGATTAAAAGACTAGTGGTTGGGGCCAACAGGTGGTATGGAGATTAGGGTAACTGGATTCCCACATGGCTGACCACGGTTCAAATCCCAGACCCAGTGGCTTGAAAATCATGCTTGATGTATGCACATGTGTGCCCTAAATCCTGAGAAGAGAATGGAGGAAAAGGGCTTGTGGTGTGGTCTCCCCCCAGGAGGGTGATTTTTATGCACCTCCCCCCATCTCTCTCCTCTCTGACAAGTGCATGCACTCTATAGCAACCCCCCCCAAAAAAAAAATTAAAAAATTAAGGGGCAAAAAAAAAGCTGAGTGGTTACTATGATTATAAGTTTGGCATCCCACCTGAGTTTGGATACGACGTCTTCACTTCAAAGGTTGTTCTTTCGTCAACAAATGTCCTAAACTAGAGTTTAGGACACAGGCAGCATGAACTAAGAGTCTGGCTACATCTTTCAAAGCTCTTGAACATTTTTTGTCTGGCCTTATCTGGGACTTGGTGTTAGGAGTAATTCTCCACAGGCAGGAGGTGTGGTGGTATGTGTCTGCATGAGTCATCGGTGCTGAGAATTTTCACGGCTTCTGTTGCTGTCTTCATGGTCTTATTATCTCTGAAACCAAAAAGAAATGCTATTCTTTTATTTTACAGATGAAAACAGTTTAAGCTCAGGATTCCCAGGAAATAAAAACCTTAAAACAATGTAAAATTAACAGGACCAGCACATGGTGTAGCAGTTGTGTCATTAAACTCCCATGTGGCCAACCACAGTTCGAGTCCTGGACCCGGTGGCTGGAAACTCATGCCAGTCATATGTGCATGCATGCACAAAATCCCAGGAGGAGAATGGAGGAGAAGGGATTGCAGCATGGCCATCCCCTCCCAGGCGGGTGATTTCTCACTTTCCCTCTCATTGTCTCTGTATCTCTCTCTCTCTCTCTCTGGCAAGCACATGCACTCTAAGGCAAAAACCTCTTAAAAATGTAAAGTTAAAACTAATCAGTGTACAGTTGCAAAAATTTGAAGTATCTAAATGAAATTGCCAAAAAAGTGGAATAGAAAGAGCTTCCAAATCAGGCTACATCATTTAATCAGGAAAAAAAACAATTTAGGAGTGATTTTTCTAACAGCAGTAAGTCAAATCAGTTTTTCCAGTAAGATAGTTGATGGAGAATTTATTCTTTCCAAGAGTACAAACATGCTCTTTATTAAATTTTATCACTCGAAAGTTAGGGAAACACTTCAGAGAAACATATATCAAGGAAGCGTAGGGCCCAGACAGGATCCTGACATGCTCCAGGAAGGAACTGTGGCCAGGGCAGTCAGCTCAAAAATGAACATGTTGGACTAGATCAGCAGTTGGCAGAGTCAGGCCTTTGGCCACATCCAGCCTGCCACTGCAGCTAAAAATGTTTTATATTGGATCAGCCAGTGGCGTAAGGTTAAGGCAGCTGGATCCCACTTGGCTGACAGCATGGTTTGAATTCCAGACCCAGCTGTTGGAAAAACATGCCATACGTGTGTGGATTTGTGGTCAAAATCCTGAGAGGGGAATGGAGGAGAAGGGATTGCGGCATGGCCATCCCCCCAGGAGTCACTTTCTCCCTTCCTCATTCTGTCTCTTTCTGGCCAGCGCTTGCACCCTATAGCAAAGCTAAAGAAAGTAGGAAAAAAAATAAAAAGGAAGGAAGTTAAGGAAGATTTTTTTTTTTTAATAGATAACACCCATAATTGATTTGGCCTTAGTGAACACTTTCTTTGAATCTCAGTTAAGTGAAATACTCTTTCTCCAATAAAGAATCCTGTTCTCCTCATTAATAAATCTATATTTTCAAAAAAATAATTACTGCTATTATATTTTGATTTTCATCACTAAAAACCTGTGAAAATTTGTTTTTTTCTTACATAAGTATCTTCGCAATATTCTTGGTCTTGACCTGCAAAGCCCAAATTATTCACTGTCTTGATCTTTACAGTAACATATCTTTGACTCTAGAATGAGATTATCTTTTTTAAGAATTATTTATTCAGTTTAATTTGTTGTTGCTATTATTATTATTTTTTATTATTATTAAATTTGACCAGAGAGAGGGAGAGGGAAAGTTAGAAAGTGAGCTAAGAGAGGGAAAGTGAGAAAGTGAGCTGCCAGGTCTGGAATGCGTGGTCAGCCAGATGGGAGTCCACCAGCCACCTCCAGCCTTGAGATCATCTTTTAAAGAACTCTCAGTAATCCAGTTTTCAATCATTCCTAACACATAGCAATAAAACCGGTTTGCAGTTCCAGTGATTTGGACCATATCAAACTGTCTTGTTTGGCTACATGTTACTATTTACAAGTAGAATAGAATTGGATGCGTCCAATAATGGAACCTCATTTTTCAGTAACATTTGTCCACCTACAACCCGTGAAGGTGAAAAAGTAAGAGGAGAAATCTCTAAAACTTCAAGTCATCCTGCCTGGGTTGGAAAGCCAGCCCTCCCTGGTAAAACCTCTCTGCCTCAGTTTTTCCATCTGAACTATGGGAAATCTATGCATTAATGTTCGGAGCTTCCTCATGATGACTGAGGTTTGCACATTTTTTTAATAAAAATTTCAAAGCAAGAACCCTCTTTGACAAAGGATTTTTCTTTCCCATCATTTATTCCTACTTTCTTAATATAATCATCTAGAAAGTAAACAGAATCAGACAACTAATTTGATAATGTCCGTAAAGTGATTTTGGTATTCTAAAATAGATTCCTGAACATACTGGATGTATGACATATCTAGGTCACAAGAGATGAGTTCTCCATCAAGCCTGTCTGAAAGTACTGGTCTGATATGCCCACATGATAAGCTTAGAGAGACCTCAGGCCTGCCTTTGTCAAATGGTCTTTGGGGACCAGTTTGCATAAATGTTTCAAATTTCCTTACCAGTCACTGTTGGAATTTCAGTTGTGACCTTCAGGAAACTTCCTATTAAAATGCAAATTTGTTACCTGGGAAGGTAATTTTTAACCCCTCATTAATGTCTATTTGTTAGTGCTTTAGCCCACATTAGGTTTTTCAAATGAGTTATCTGGCTGAGAGCAGTACTTCAAAAGGTGAATCAGATCCTCCTAGGTAGAGGCTCAGGATAGCTTTTGAGAAGTTTTGTGGGTGTTTTGTGGGATACCTCATTTATTTCTTTCAGCACCCACCTTTGCAAAAGTGCATGTGGCTACACATGTGTGTGTTTACATGTACACATGAGACCTCACACCCTAGTCTCGAGACAGCATCGTCCAATAGAAACAAAACGTCAGCCCTGTAATTTTAAACTTTTTAGTAGTCAGACTGGAAAATATTTTTCCAATCTAGAAGGTGAGGTTAATACAAAAATTGTAATGAGACATTTTACGTTTCATGATAATACATTTTAGAAATCTGGTGCATATTTCATAGTTGTAACTGGTAACTGATGCAGGAATGAAAAGCGCAGGGATGACTGGGTCCAGCACCTGCAGTGAGACATGGGCTCTTGTCTCATGCTCCGGAAGAATTAGAGACATGGACACAGAGAATGGGTATAGCAAAACAGGGAGTTTATTGAAGGAGAAAGAAGGAAAAACATATCCCAAGAAGGAAGAGGTCCTAGAAAATGGGTTGCCAAGGAGAAACTGGGGCAAGGGGTTTTTTATGTGGGTCAGAAGGGCTGTCTTGAAGCTTGTGTGTGCATTTCTCTCATGGTGGGGAGGGGGCACATGTTGGATGTGTCCAATTATTCTAATTTTGGAGTGGGTGTGAAGATCAGGAGATAAGCTCTGGGCCATGAAAAATATGATTTTATCTTCTTCTGGGAATATGGTGGAGCACGGAAAAAAAGCCTTTGTTTTAGGTCTGGGTCTTGCCGCCCAGGTCAGTCACTGAGTCACTGCTGCAAGCAACTGAGTTGCTTTGTATCCATCTTAAAACGTAACCATTTTGTGATTCCATCTTGGGCCTATATCCTAACTAAATTTTCAGGGTCTCTGTCTCCTGCCTCATAACCAGTCTTAATTCAAATGCTTGCACCAAAAGTAAGTACTTTATTGGATAGTGCAGCTCTGAGAGCCTAGAAAGGAAAGTGGATAACAGTGGATTACAGTGGATCACAGATCACAAAGCGTAGCTGCTGATGGCAGCCATGGGTTTGGCAGGAAGAGGAGGGGGGAATGGAAATGGGCACCATCCCCACCCCACCATTATATCCAAGTCATATTTTTTCTGAAGTCCAGTCCTAACTAACCCTATGTAACATATAAACAAACTTCTAGGAGAACGTAAGCCCTGGAGTTAGATGCATGATTGGACTTTTCATTGTGTGTCCCTGAACAAGTCACTTAAAACTCTTCATTTGCAAAATGGGAATAAGGATATACCTCAAACTCAACAGCATTATTGTGCCCATTAAATAAATAATGCATCGAAACGCAGTAGATACTCAGCAAATGCGTGATAGTTGTCATCGTAGCTGCTATTATCACCTACTTTTACAAATTAACTTGTTCAAAAAAATGAGCTGTGAAGATAATCAGGTACTGTCAGTCTTCCCATGTTTCTTAAATAAGGGGGAAAATGGTCATAACCATCTACATGAGATATTTCTAAAAGTGTAACTATAATCAGCTTATTAAATCAGGCATTACATCCTCATGTACACACATCTATATGCCAGAAATCCAGAAGATACTACGATACTTTTAAAAATGTTTATATTTTTAACAGAAAGTAATTACTTCTAAGAATATTACAATGAAACTTTACTGATGACTCTCTTAAAATGCAACCTTGTTATGGTATGGGTGAGCCAGTGAAAGAGAAGCGTTTTTCTTCCTCTCCCCCTCCATCTTCTTTATTTAAAGTCTGCAAAAAGAGCTATCAATAATTAAACCAAAGGCTAAAGTAATAAAATACAAAGGGTGCACTACACATGTGGACTGATCTTCCCACAGTGACATGTTCAGAAGGCCAAGAAGGGAACCCAGTCATATCATATCTGTCTCGTGAAACTTCCCTGGAAAAAAAGCAGAAGAAAGATGTTTCTTGAGGGACCAGGAGGTGGTGTGTTTAAGGCCCTGGACTCCTGTATGATTTACTGCTGTTTGAGTCCTAGACCTGGCAGCTTGCTTTCTCACTTTCGCTCTCTATCTGTCTCTGGTGAGTGCATGTGCCCTATAGCAAATTAATAATAATGATGATGATGATGATAATAAATAAAATAAAATAAAATAAAATAAAATAAAATGATTCTTTAAATAAAACATGTTTTTTGAGAGTCCACTTTGGACTCTACAGGCTTCCTTACAAAGTTATTATTATTCAAAAATACAGTGTAACAGTTCTCACCTGAAAGAGAACGCTGGGAAATAATAACACGTGTCAGTGCTTGCTAGGCCACGTACATCTTTCTCAGAGGTTTTGTTTAGAAAGAAAGAGATCGTGAACATTTTCAGACACGAGGAAGCAGTGAATAAAAGCAGGATGTGCTTCCACAGTCGTGCAGCAGATGCTGGGAGGCTGTGAACCACACAGAGCGAAAATGTACTGAACTGTCAATTTAGTAGGTCATTTCGAATGTAGGCAGCAAAATGGCTGTGTGTGTGAAAAGCCACTACTATATTTCGAGAAAGCTTTTCTAAGAATCCTGAAATATTAATAACATGGTCTTAATGTGGTTGAAGACAAAAGAATGTGTTAAGGGTAGCAAGGGCTGCCGAGAATAGCACAATGACAATTTTGTATTTTCTGCTTGTGCTTGTAAAAGCAAGAGGGAATGAGTAAAAATAGCGTGTTTAAAGAACAACAGCCCTCAATTTTCCAGATGGGTATAAAATTCTGTATTTTCCAAATGAATTCACATATATTTATTCTTGGTAACACTAATATCAGCCTTTGAGGAAAAATAGAAAAAATAGGTGCATTTGTAAATTTATTTTTTCCTTAAATTCACATGATAGACACAACAAATTCTTAAACTTTGAGAAATTCAAGATATCTTCTAATTTGAGTTTTGTAAACTATGAGTTGAATTTTTTTTTTTTCTAGAAAGATTATTGCTATAGGGTGCGTGCACTCGCTGGAGAGACGGAGAGACACAGAGAGAAAGAAAGTGAGGAATCACCACCCAGGGGAAAATGGCCATGCTGTAATCCCTTCTTCTCCATTCTCCTCTTGGGATTTTGGACACGCAAGCACACGCACCCAGTGTGAGTTTAAGCCGCTGGTGCAGGACTTGAACCACGATCCACTAAGTGGGAGTCTGGCGACATAACCATTACATCATCTGCTGGTCCCATGAGTTGAATTTTTTGAAGTTTATTTCTTTCTTCCATGAGTGAGAGAGACAGAGAAAAAACACCCCCAACCAGGCCTTGCTGCCGTGTTTCTCCCCAAGCCTTGGCCACCCCAGGATTATGGTCACTCCCATGCCTGGTGTAGTCAGGAAACTCTCTAAACATGAACCCAAACCTCCCTGGTAGGTCAAACTTACAGGGTGTTGTGCCACTGACTGACATTGGAGTTTAATTTTTTAACTCAAAGTAGTCTTGTCAGAGAAATGGAGAGAACAGTTATGCTTTGTTTTGTTTCTCACAAGTTTTTAAAATGTGCTGTTTTTGCATTGCGATGATTAGTCATTGGCCGATTTTTTTTGTCATCATCAGTTTTCTGCTCGCACTGTGCGTTTTCAGATTTTGCTGCTTCATGAAATCGAGATGCACAACAATCAGTCAAAAACATGCAGAGTTTTTCTGAAAAGTTACAATCAGTCTATGCTTTCTTGGTTGCCACAAGTTGCTTTGGTTGACTGCGGCGAACCGAGTGACAGGCAGGACCCACTGGGTCTGTGTTGGTGTTCAGGGACTCATTGTGTTTGATGTAGGAAAGCCAAGCTTGAGCCCTACTGCTTCTTTCTACCAAAGCTGGGGTTTCTAATTTTAATCAAAACCCCAGGGCCATCTTAAGCCTGACCCAAAAAGCACTTTGCAAGTTGAACCTTATCTAATTATGCAATAGGTATAACCTTGAGGCACGTAAATCTTAGTCACTGGAGCAACTTGTTTTTCTAAGATGCTCCGGTCCAGTGAAAGGCGAAAGCAAATAGGGAGAGATTGATCTCTGAGTGCTTTTATTGTCAGTGCTCCACACATCATAAAATTTGGGCTTGCTCAAGAAAATTCCATAAACAACTTCGGTTAATAAGAGTGAAGTAACTGTGTGCCTTCCTGAGCACCTGCTAAACTTTCTTTCCGCTTGCCATGACAACAGCATGATTAAGAAAATGCAAACAGGATAGGCGAGAGAGAGGGGCAGACTTCAGCTAGAAGGCGCGTGGATGCTTGATGGAAAAGTGACTGTGGGGAGACTGTGGCTGTCTCCACTGAGAATCACGTAGTTTGTGGCTCTTTACATCTCCTCAGTAAGATTTGCTGGATTCCTAGCATGGCTGGTCTCATAGTGCAACAGCCAATGGAAAATACCTGATGAGGCCGTCTCCCAGCTGGTGTTTGTGGTAGCATAGTCACAGCTGAAAGACACAAAAAATGGAGGGAATTGAGAATGAATCATGCTCGAAAGACTGTGGGTAGCTGTCATTTTGTTTTTACACCTCTGGTGTTATAGAATAATTTTATTTTTTTAAGTTTATGTTTCTTCTTTTATCATAGTGAGAAATAGAAAGACATGCTGTAATTCTTACCTCTTCACCCCCACCTCCCCGCTTTCCCGGCCAGCCAGGATGATGGGCGAGCACAGGCCTGTGCAGGGTGACCTCTGAACCCAACTGCAACCTTCCATATATAGTCAACTCTGCCTGAGTAGTGTACTACCGCTGTGCCACCAAGCTGGACCAGGAAACTTGGTTTTTCATGCCTTTTTCTCTGTGCATTTAATCCTGATTGTGTGGATCCATTTTTATTTTGTGTTGAGACAAATCTGGGAGGTGATTATGAGGGACATAGGAGAGAAAAAAGGAGGGAAGTCAGGTCCTATTAATTATTTTTTATTGTGAGGTTTCACAAAATTATGGAGTTTTTCCACATTAGTGAAGTAGTCTTCAGTGTCGGTAGGTGATGTTTGTGAAGATGAAGTCATGGAAAGCGTGCCAGGTGCACAAAGAAGCATACGGCCCGTGTTCTTGGCACTAGTCTCTTGGCAGGAGGGGGTTGCATTGTTGGAGATGGGTGCTGAGAAAATGGAGAGAGGGAAACACAGAAGAATTTTGTTAACTTGAAAATAAGCAAAAATAATACTTGCAGATCTAAGAAAAAAATCCATAATATATTACATTATATTCCAGAATCTATAGCTGGCAGGTTTTAATGACTTCGCTCTGAAACTGACACTAACGACCTCATGTCTTTTCATACTTGGTCACTATAGTTGGTCTTTCAATTTGGTTCTCTCTGTAGCTATAATTAGGAAATAATCACCAACCAATTTTTTGTTAGCACTTGGATACACTTCCAACAGGTTGGTTAAAGATCGTGCTCTCGGATTCTCTAGCATGTGGTTAAGCATACAGACTTCGGGGCAGAATGCTTGGGGTCAAAGCTGACCGCTGACACATACCAGATGCGTGGTCGTGTGCAGGTAATTAACTGCTCAAAGCTGGAATTCCTCATTTATAAGCTAAAGATAATAACAGTCTATGGAAAAAGGGGTGCTGTAAGGATTAAGTTATGTAACTGGCACATAGAAAGTTGTTTAGTCAACTTCAACTATAATTTTACTTGATACCACCAATTTTAAGATTTCTTCTATGAGGCTGACCGTGAATGTTACTGCTTCTTAAAGAGTATTTATCATCAGTTAATATTTTGAGTTGCTTACCTGTGTCTCAAGTCAGATGATCACCAATGATAAGCAAAACTTCTCCCCTCCTCTGAATCAAGGAGATGGCTTCGCTTTTTGCATGCTGTATTTACAGTGGTTTGTATTTGTTTTATTTTTCTGTAGCTTGCAAAATTGGATATTACAAAGCTCTCTCCACGGATGCTACCTGTGCTAAGTGCCCACCCCACAGCTACTCAGTCTGGGAAGGAGCCACCTCGTGCACCTGTGATCGAGGGTTCTTCAGAGCTGACAACGACGCCGCGTCTATGCCCTGCACCCGTAAGTAGTTTGCGTGTCTCCCGTTTCTGTCATACCCACAGCTGTCATGATCACCTAGCAGGGCACTGCCAGGCCCTCTCTCAGGAAAATCAGGCAGGGGGCAAATTAGATCAAACATTCATCCCTTCTCAATCATAGCAGGGGAAACGCTTATGGAAAAAAAAAAAAAAGGATCATTTTCCATGTTTCTGGTTGCCTTCAAAACACACAGCTGCTGAAGAACTACTTTGTGGAGCAGAGACTGAGTGTTCAGGGGTTGTCTGACAGGGTAATTAGAGCTGAGATCGGAATTTATAAATGGCTTTACCACTGCATCGAGGACTCAGGGAAGCTCCACAGCTGCCAGAGAAACAGGTAGAGGGCAGGGTTTGGGGAAGTGATGTCAGTCTGTAAAGGGGCAGCTCAGTGTGCACTGAGGTCATTGCTTGCTTGGTCATTACAACTCTTCCTTCCCTCCTCACGGTTTTGTATACACAATAACTTAGGCCTGAATCCTCACAAGTGCTTGTTTAATGATAGGCTCTTAAATGCCGAGTTAATGAATGGATGAGGCTGGCAAATTTGGTATGAAGAAAGGAGCAGAAGAATCTCTTCTCGTCCTTTATATGGACAAGTGTTCCCACGTGTTGCCATTCTTGCAAATACGTTCTGGGCTTCACAGACCCTGGGATGGCTGTGACTTTGACCAGAGCAGGGAGCATGGGCCCAGGCTTCCTCCATGTGCTTCCATTAGGTGGGTTTTTGTTTGGAGGGATATAGCCTAGTGATTTGGTACGCAGAACTTTCACCAATTAGTTTGTTTTCTAGACCACTGTTTAGTAGCTCAGTGACCATTTAGCTTACTTAAGTCTCAGTTTTCTTCTCTGTGTAATGGACTTTGATAACAGTACCTGAATTGATATTGAATACTCCCTGTTGTTTCTGTGTTAGGCAAAATGCACAAAAATATGTTACTTGATATATTTTAGCTTTTACTATCCCTATGGCCATTTTTTTGTTCTCTAACATCTTGGCAGGCCTAGAGCCCACATCACTGCAAATAGAAGGTTTTTGTTTGCTTGTTTTTAAGTTTTGAATGTTGTGGTTGCTGTAAGGCCATTGTCAAGAACCATCATATATCCCTTTTAAAAGGAGTGGGAGGAGAGATTTCAGTTCCTTCCCAAATATGTACTGAAATTATCCTAACCTTTGAAGCTTCTTCCATAAAAAAGGATAATAATAATAACAGTAATTATGGTGTCTTAGGTACTTTCAATAAACCTTATCACATGGTTCATATTATAATTAATTACCATTTTCCACAGAGGTTAAGTTACAAGATCCCCAGTGGATGCCTGAACCTATGGATAGTACCAAATCCTATTTATGCTATTTAATCCTCTATGTTCATATGTATGATCAAGTTTAACTTGTAAATTAGGCACAGTTAAAGATGAATAACAGTAAGAATGAAATAGAACAATTATAATAATATACTGTAATACAAGTAATATAAATGTGATTTCTCTCAAAACATCTTGTTGTACTATATATGCCTATGTTTGGATTAGGGGTTGCCCATGGGTAACTAAAGCAGCAGAAGGCAGATCCATGGATAGGGAAGGACTATTGTGTAATGAGTATGTAAAAAAAGCATTGCCTTCATTTCATTAATACAAAAGGTTACTGTAAGTGTGGATATGTTAAGCAATGTGCCCAAGACCACACCCACCTTGGTGATAGAGCAGCACAACCTGAAGACTCAGTTTCTATTTCCTGGGAGGTGCTCTTGCCTGATGTCTCAGACTAAGCATAAACTTCCAGAGTTAAGAAGTATCCCAGGGCCAGTCTTAGGTATAAGGATTGCTTGCTTTGCCTTCTTCTTCTTTTTTTTTTTTTAGATTTTTGCTGTTGGGTGCATACACTTGCTGTAGAAACAGAGAGAGACAGAAAGCGAGATATCACTCCCCCGTGCCCCCCGAGGGGGATGGCCACGCTGCAATCCCTTCTCCTCCATTCTCCTCTCAGGATATTGCGCAGCCACACACACATGCCCAGGGTGAATTTCAAGTTGCTGGGTCCAGGACTTGAACCTCAGTTGGCCATGTGGCAGTCCAGCAATGTAACCATTATGCCACCTGCTGGTCCCAGATTTGCCTTCTATTTTTGTTCTATTCATAGACTAAATACTTTCTCCAAATGGCCACTTTTGTCTGACCTGCTCAAGTTCCAACCTTTTTTCTTTTCTAGGTATTTTTTATGCTACGTTCTATTTTGTATGATTCATATAATAAACCCCTCACTTCTATTCATGCCCATTACCAACAGTTCTCTAGTTGTGGGAATTTAGGACACTATAGCAAACTCAAGAAGAGATATTTGGGGCTAACTTGTTCATAACTGTTGTCTACTTGCATCACGCTGTCCACAACCTGCTTCCCATACGGATAAAGCCTTCTCTAGGTTGAGGTTCGAGTGTAATATTAGCATCATCTTTGGTGGCAATATAGCCTGAACTTCTCTCCCAGGTAGTTTTCAGTTTCATGATCTGACTTGTTGTCTAGCATTCTAGGGGACCATGTGCCAGTCATTTAATTACTGAGTCTTATTACTCAGTAGTGTAAGGAATCTCAAAAGACTGCAGTGTGCCTAGAATATGTGCCATATGTATGATGAGGATGTGGTAGTTGAATCCTTGAAATTTTATTTTATTTACTTTTTTAGGCGAAAAATGTTAGCTTTGTTCTGAGGATGCAAATTAAATAAGAAAATTGATGTTAGTATATGAATGAATCAAAAAGTTTTATGATTAAAGTATTTTTACATTATTCAGAAATTGTTTTTAGGAATGTTCAGGGAGGAAGACTGGTGGCTTTTTTTTTGTCAATGATAGAAGGTCCCTGCAAACATTCATGCGGTAGGTTGTTCTGATTCATTTTCTCCCACTGTTGGAACTCCTTCTATATTTCACTACTCCAAGGTCTCTGCATTGCTGTAATGGTTATGGCACCCTCAGGCTTCAGTGAGGAGAAAACAGCTTCTGTGGCAACACCACAGACATGCCAGGCGACAGCCTTGGCTCCAACCACTAATCAACTTTACGATGTTGAAAGGATGTTTAACCTCTTTAAGCCCTAGTTTCCTTATCTTTTAAATGGGTTTTCACTGTTTATCCCTAGGGTTGTGGTCAGAAACACGAGAGAAAATATTTACAGAAGTCTGACACATAGTAGGGATCTAGTAAGTGTTTGTCTCATTCTTTTTTTTTTTTCTTTTCAGAGAGATTATTGCTATAGGGTGTGTGAGCTCTCTAGAGAGAGACAGAGACAGAAAGTGAGAAATCTCCCCCCCAGAGAAGATGGCCACATTACAATCCCTTTTCGTCCATTCTCCTCTCAGGATTTTGGGCACGCACACTCTCCCAGCGTGACTTTGAAGTCACTATGTCTGGATTCAAACTGCGGTCAACTATGTGGAGTCCAGCGATGTTACCGTTACTCCATCTGTTGGTCTCTGTTTTCTTTCTCTTTTATTCCCAGGTGATTATGTTCTTCTCCAAACAACCTCTACAGTGGTTGACAATGCCTCTGTGTCACTGATTTTCACTCTTGACTGCACAGTTCAAGTATTTGATGGCTGCACCAAATCCCAGGTTGTCTGGGGCTTAGGACTCAGGGATTAGCATGTTCACAGGTTGTCCCATCAGTTCCATTGTACAGAAGGGTGAGATGCAACTTCCCTAGTTGTATCTTCAAGTTCTTTTTCTACAAAATTAAATGTTAACCACATAATTTTCTGAAGACTTCCTTTGTGATAAAGATAATCACACTATGTTAATAAGTATACTAATAAGTTAGGCAGTAGAATTAGAATCTAGGTCTTAGTCTATGACGTTCCCTTCAATTTCTCCATTTCCATGGAAGGTAGTGGATCTGTAATGTCCAACTCACAAGCAACTAAATGCATGTGGTTGTTCAATTTAAAATCATTGATAATCTATCAAAAAATTCAGTTTCTTATTGAAGCTTGCTGCATTTTGAAGGCTTACTGGTCACATTGCATTAGTGGTAACCATACTCCACAACATAGCCATAGAATGTTCCTGTCATGGCAGAAAGTTCCACTGGGTAGTAGACATTTCAATAGAGAAGACAATGAGAGGTTCTCAAAGAACTTCTCATTCAGATAACCCACAGAATTACCCTCCCCACTCACACCCTGCCCCCAGCCTTATCGGATTCTCTTGACAAGATGTGGGGATGGAAAGGAACGTAAACATCAGGGATCCTTTCAAACTGATTCCAGCCTCTAATCAGTTCTTCCCAGTTGGTTAAGCCAGGTGACAAACCCAATTCCCTTGTGCTGACAGCCATGATAATCAGGCACCTTCTTTGTTCATTATGCTGTCTTTAACCCCGGCATTCTTATGCAGCCCTGCATTTAGTGATCGCTCACTGTGACGGCACACTAATGAAGAAATAAAACACACTATCTGAGACTCATTCTTTAAGCCAAAGAGAGACTGTGCTCCACTGGCTTGCAAAATCAGGTTTTTGTTCACTTGGAGAACGATTAGGCCAGGTGAATACAAGTCACATTGGCTAATTTAGAAGGAAACGCCCAGGAAGTTCACACCATCTACCTTGCTGGAGGACTAAAGACAATTTCATAGTAAATAAACTTTATCTTTAGAAGGACTTTTGATGGGACTTCCTCTGGTTAGGTCAACATTAATGGCTTCTTGTGAAACATGCTGAGAACTTTCAATAGAAGCTTCACCTGAACCTTTTTGAGAAAATAACCCCTTTCTTGTTTAGAACAAGGGGTTTGGAACTGTGCTTCTTAAACATCAGTGTGCATGGCAGTCAAATGGAAAGTTTTAAATAAGACATAGCTAGGTTTGGGATTCTGAATTCCTAACAGGTTTCCAGGTGATGCTTAAACTGCTGGTGTGTGAACCATCTTCACATACCAGGAATTCAGATTTCCTGCCTGATGGGTTGCAGGAGATGGGCAGTCCTCTCTTCCACACCCGTAACTTTCAGACTTGTTCCTCAGTTCAGTGGTGACTCTGGAACGATATTTCAAGATTCTGAAAATTCTTTCTAAATGGAAATTGGATACTTCTTCTATCTCCTACATGAAGAAAATTTAACCTGGACCTGGTTTGGGGTCACATAATCAAATATGCTCACTATAGAATTTGTGTTTATTTGTCTGTTTTTGTTGTGTGTGTGTGTGAATTATTTATTTATTTATGTCTTCCAGAATCCCCACTAGGTTATTGCCAAAGAGCAGAAATATTAGTGTTCACCTCAGACACCTGTTTCAGTTAAGAGAAGCAACAGGGTTTCCTGGCAACTTTGCTAGCAGAACAGACACAATTCCTCTATACACATAAGGATGCCCTTTAAGCCGATGAAGGAATTTTGATTTCATGAATCATTTCTTAGCAGGAATTTTGCTGTGACATTTTTATTAATGGAATTAATGTCCTTTAACTTGGCATATGACTCTAGTTCCTCTTCCTTACTCTTCTCTTCCTTCAGTCTGGAATGTAGTCTAGCAGTCAGCAGTGTGGGAAGGAGTGGTCAACAGCATGTCCATACAGGACGATAATTTGATTGCTTTAGTCACTGAGTTGCTTGTCAATGATCATAGTAAGAACAATCTTCTTTTCCCCTAGTGAGAGTCTGAGCAATAGCATATGTAAGGTAACTTTCTAATCCTTCATTGTTTTTCAAAATATGCTAGAAATGAAAAATGCCTTAAAAGGTGGTTGATTGGTTTTGTATTTCAAAACAAAAGCAAAAACCAAACCAAAAAAAAAAAAAAAAACCAGCTAATTTGTTATTTTGCCACTTTTGCTTCTAAGCACCATTGCTAGAGTGGTTTTTCCCTATTTTTCAATTGGATATCTGTCCATGTGCTTTTGGTTGCTGTTTATTTAACTTGTTTGATGAAACTTATTACAGCCCCATGATTGGGAGTACTCTGTAAATGAGAGATTATTATTTTAGATTACCGACTTGAAGGGCTTTCACAGATCTGTCTCCAAGTAAACGGCCTTGAATAATTCAGTCAGCTGTGCCAAACAAACAAAGAGTGATTGATTGATACTTAGCTGTGGCCTAAAATATTCCAAAATTGCAGCTCTTAAGACAATTTATACTGGAAGAGCTTAGAGCTAATGAGGGCAAGTTTACCAAGATCTATCAGGAAAGGTCTTGATTGGAGAAAGCTATCTGCAGGTTTAGGTTATCAAGAAATTGAAATATGCAAGCTCTAAACAACAAACATCACTTATTTTGTCTTTACATTTGCCTTTTCTAATTGAATTTAGTGTGCCACTGTATTTCCTTCAGATAGTGTTTTGTTTTAAAATTACCATTTCACTTCTATTACTCAAAGCCCTCGCTTCTAATGCTTTCTGACAGTTATCAACATAATGAAGCCTAATGAAATGATGAGCAATCTTCAGTGGAAACCCAGTGTCAATCCCACTGGTGCTGTGTGACTGTGTTAAAATTTGAGTGCGAATTAAAATAACATCATCCTTACTTGTTTCCAAGGTCAGGCGAAGAAAAGGACTCTTTTTCTTTTATTTCTTTCCTTTTTTATTTTTTTTTAAGTGCTTTAATTTTGGGACTCTCATCCATTTTCAAACAAGCCCTTGAAGGTGCCCCTGATGTTCAGTTCAATTCCCTACCCCAAAGATTTACATGCTGAACAGTCTGGCTAAGGGATTTGGGGAGGGACGTCTAGAGTGAGGCTTTGATGTATAAACCATAGGATAAAAGGCAACCTTCGGTTTCAAGTAAACTATTTTTTTTTCACACAAAAGCATATTTCTTTTTGCTTTAGAGCTTCAAGTAACTAATAATGTAGTGATGGGGGAGGACTACATTCTATGGATTAGGTTACTAGGGTGCAGTTAGCTCTAGTAAAAAACTAGTTAGCTCTAGTTAAACTCTAGTTAGAAGAGTGAGAACAAAGGCCAAAGATGCCCAAGGTATAATTAATAATGTGTTTCAGAAGGTCCATTGTTTGATATCTAATAGTTTTATCAACCATACAGTTAATTTTGTGAACCTCTTTTTATGGAAACAAATTGAGTCCAAGATTTTCAGGAGAATTTCTTTCTTCATGTCATTTATCAAATATGCAATGTCATAGAATGGTTTCATATTGCATTCTGGTTGTCATGGGACAGAAACTCAAATTGAGACACTGACGCCCACATTGCCAGATTACGTGGTTGGATTTTAGTTCAGAACATATGGTCTTGCTGCCTGTTAGTTAGATGATAAGCTTGTCAATGTGCCTGTCCTTGAGCCAGACAGACTGATCAAAGTAACCAAAGACATTTGGACTCTTCATTTGCAACTTTCAACCTTTCCGATTTCTAGTCTTCTTTCTTAGATATCAATAGTTTAAGATCTGACGTTGGCTAGTGAGAAAACCACATCTTTGTTTCTTTTTTTTGAGAAAGTATTAATAGAACTTTAAATATTCATAGGAAAAATTATGTCTAGAGAACAAAAGGCCTGCTACTTGTCTGAAGGCAATTAAGGATATAGCGGAAAAGACCCAGACCACCAGGTGTACTTAATAGAAGGCACTAGATAGATTCCAGGTTGTTCGATTATCATTTGGTTGATTATAAAATTATTAAAGTTTCACGATATTTGTTATAGATTATCATCTCATTAAGTTCTTTAAAAAATAATGCTATTTTAGCCTCTCCTCTCCTACCTATTTCTGATTTAATAAGGATTAACAGTCCAATACAAATTCGACTGGAGAATGCATAGTTTGAGGAACACTAAGATATGCCCACATGAAAACTTGACTAATCTGCCAATGTCATTTAGCCAGGTTATGACAATTTTCCTACCACCATGAATAATTAAGTGTCTTGTCATCAACCAAGCACGATCATTTGTGGATGACATTTTTGGCGCTATTCACACAGTGGCTATTCATAGCATGCTTTTAGGAAATAGCATCAATTTTATTCTTTCTGAGATTTCCTGGAGTGGAAACTGGGTATCTTCTTTGCTATCAGCATTTTAATTTTCCTCCCGGAGTTAACTCTTGCTCCACATGTTATCTAAATTAGTCCAGCAGAAGATGAGCCGAGGTAAGAGTACTCTTCTGAGATAGAATCCACCTCCCCTCCCCCATGTTCATGATCTTTCTCTAGGG
>NW_006207869.1:1476159-1485075 GCF_000334495.1 Tupaia belangeri chinensis
GAGTCTTTGACAGAAATTTCTAACAATCCTTTTGAATGGAAGGTAGGAACCAGGCAGAGAGAGAGGATAACCTAGCTAATAGAAGAACATATTCTGGGGCCAGCAGGTGGCGAGATGCTGGACTCCCACATGACCAACAGTGATTTGAGTCCAGAAGTGGTGACTTGGAAATCATTCTGGGTTTATGCTTACACAAATCCAAAATTCTGAGAGGATACTGGAGAAGAAGGAACTGCAGGGTGGCCAACCCGCTGTGGAGTGATTTCTCACTTTCCCTCTCTCTGGCGTACATAGGCTCACTAAGGCAAAAACCTAATATAAGTAATAATAATAATAATAATAAGGCGGCATTATGCAAGAAGTCATTACATCTAGTCATCTTCATTATGAAAGGCAGAGAAACTAGGAGAAATACTTAACTCAGGGGTGAATTGAAAAAGTTGGAAATAGTCTAACTTGGTCTTAAATAAAAAATTGTTTTTCTCAAATTATTCATCTCTCTCTGATGGGGGAGGGGAGTCTTTTAGTCTTAGAATCAGGATCTGATCATTTCTTTGTACATATTGGCTGTGTTAACTTAGGAGAATTGTTTCATTTTTATTATTTTAATTTTAGGTCATCAGTTGTTGTGGTTGATAACTTTCTATCAGATTTTAATATGGGGATTAAATGAGATAAGGTATGAAAAAGTGCTCTGTGAGAAATGTCAATTACTGCACAGGCTAGCTAATGCTAGAACAATATACTCAAACATACATTCCTTGGACTTTCATGTTACAGGTTCTTCATGTACAATAGTGAATTTACTTTACAAAATATTTCAGTCACTAACTAGTCATCTTAGTATAAAGAAATCAAGCCCCTTTCACCCAGTAAAGACAAAAGAGACCTAGAGAAGAGAATGAGAAAAGAGACATATCAGAAAAGCAGGTGATGGCAAATTTTCAACCAGAAGTTAACCTCCATAAGAAGCTAGGAGTTTTTCATGACAGCAACAAGTGACTGATGCTTCTGAATGGTTCTGTTTTCTAATAATGGACAGCTCTGCTTTGGCTCTATTCATTTTAAAAACACATACACTGCTGTGATAAAAGGTTTTGCACTGTTCACATATCTCAGCAGAGATGTCCCTGAACGGCAGTCGTTATGTAAACTAACCGGCAACAAGGGCCTGAAGAAAGCAATTAGTGGTGGCAGCATACACAGCTGTCGGGGAGAAGCATGGGCTTTATTTCAGTCAAAACTTGTACCATTTTGTAAGTGTTTACTCTGCCTTATAACCTGTCTTTCCGCTGAAGAGAGATTAACAACAAAGGCTTATCTGAAGGGTTGAAGGGTTTTACAGCTAAGACACTGAAGTATTATTGACAGTCCAAAAGTCGGACATGATTAATGAAGCCTTATGAAATGGAACTCGAGACCCAAGGTGCTTCTTCCTCCGAAGCTACGTCTTGTCTGGTTGTCTTGGCATTTTAGTGGGGTGACAGCAGTGCTTAAAGATATTGATCATTTAAGAGTTCTGTTTCTACCCAAGCTCTTGGGGGATGTTTCTTTCCACATTCAGAATTAATTTCATGGCTCAGGCATTGAATTCTAAAACGGTGATTAAAAATCAGTTAAGTATTAAAAAGTGTGTGATAGCTGTGGAAATCACTCTACTGCATGAGCCTAGCTTCTTTGCTTTTTCTGTCAACTATCTCCTTGCCTTGGTGGCAGACTTGTACTTATTATTATTTTTTACATTTTTAGAATGTGATCCCATTTTCTTTACTTTTTCTTCCTTTTTTCCTTAGCTTTTATAACATGTACAGAGTTCTTTTTTTTCTTAAGAATTATTTAATTTTGTTATTTTTTTAATTTGACTGGACGGAGAGAGGGAAAATGAGACAGCAAGCTGCCAGCTCCAGGACTCAAACTGTAGTTCGCCATGTGGGAGTCAAGCTCCTTAACCAAAACACCACCTGCTGGTCCCCATCTACCAGTTCTGTAGTAGTGATTTTTGATGACTGAGCTAGACTGACCTCAAAAAAATCATTTATTCATTTATTCTTTCAGTAGGTATTTATTGAGCATCTACTAGATGGTAGTTTTGGTTCTTAGGGCTGGGAAAATTCTTACAATCGGGAAAAGAGAAATGATTTCTGTTCTCCTAAATCTTATCTCTAATGGTAATATAAATAAATACTAAACGGATAGGGGTGACTCAGTGGCCTTGTGGTTAAGGGAGCTGTATGCCATATGGCTGACTGTGTGGTTTGCATCCCAACCCAAGCAGATTAAGAAACATGCTGGGTACAGGTGCATGCAACCTCCCAACCCTAGCAGGATAGAGAAATGGAGAAGATTGTACTGTAGCTATGCCCCTTTGGGGGGTGCTTTCTCCATTTCTCTTTCTGTCTCTGTCTCTGTCTGGCTAATATACGTGCTCTCTGGCAATTAGAAAAATAAACAAATATATAAGCCAGATCATATAACATTCTCACAAGAAGGAAATAAAGGTGGTATGATTTGTTGCATTGGAAAAGGGAATGGAGAATTTTAGTTTACATGGAAGAGTCAGAAATGAAGAGAGGAGGCCCTAGGGATAGAGAGTCAGCTGAACAAAGAGCTAGGTATGAGACTTTCAGGCAGAGCTACCAGATCCCAAATATTTGAATTGCATGTTTAATGTTTGGCTAACAATGTGAATTTTTCTTTTTTCCCTTCTTTCTTTTTTTTTTTTTGAAGATGTTTTTGCTGTAGGGCATGTGCACTCACCAGAAAGAAACAGAAAGACAGACAAACAGAAAGTGAGAAGTCACCCCCCGCAGGGGGGATGGCAATGCTGCAATCCCTTCTCCTCCATTCTCCTCTCGGGATATTGGGCACACATGCACACTCGCACGGTGTGCGTTTAAGCCACCAGGTCCAGGACTCGAACCGCAGAGTCGACTACATGGGATTCTAGCGACATAGCCATTATGCTAACTGCTTGTCCCCAACAATGTGAATTTTAAACTTGACTTATTTTTTTTTCCTTCAGACTTGGGGGGTCATAGCATTTTAATTTTAGTTATTATAAAAAATAGAAATTTTCAGGTTTATATGGCATACTACATCATATGCTCATATATATTTAAACACTTTGGCAGAACCCTTTTCGGCCCAGTCCATTTTAAGTGAAACTATTATAGTATGTTTCCTTCTTTTGCTCAAGTTCCAGTTGCTTCCTACGAAAAGGAAACATGTCTTCTTTGGCTCATGGGGGTGGAGCAGAGTAAGGGGTGCTGTTATTCTGGCATGGACTTTCCATGGAATGGTTCATACCAAACTTCCATTTCACATTGGAGACATTTATGACTTTAGTTCAGTGTTAGCTGATGGTGTTTGAATGGCCTTAATAAGGCTGTTACAGATTTCATGTGGATATGTAAATACGAGGTTGTCCTACAGGGGCTACTTGAAATCCTGACTTAAGCCAGCAGGAGTGTTCCCTAAGCTACTCAAGAATTAAACTTCAGTCTAATCAGTCTAATTCTGGAAAGGAAGCATTAAGATGTGTAACTTGCTGGAATTTTCTTTTTTGCTCAGAATAGTGCCTTTCTTAAATGTCACAGTCACTAAATTTCTCTTGACTGTGTGAGGCTTATGTCTAGAAACATCTTTTCCAGAGAGCACACTATTGGTTAAGGAAGATCAAGATATATTTTATGATATAATATTTTATGATATATGTTATGTATCTTTGAAACTGCTGTAATTTGGCTATAATTTCTTGGGGCTTCATACTGTCGAATATGTCAATCAAGTGCAAGGTGACATCCCACTCGAAAATCATAATGACTCCTGGTAGCACTCCTTGGTACCTGCTGTGCAATACAGAAAGCACTTCACACTAGTGAAGTGGATGGGTATTCATTACATTTATCCACACTGCCAAAAAATAGAGTGTCTGTTTCTTTCAGAGCAATGAGAAATTCAAGAATAGGCCATGATGTTTCCCACATTTTAGCCCTTCCTTAGTCAATGAAGCTGATTGAGCTTTATAAACCAGGGTTGCTAACCTGACCTATCTACATATGTTAACCAGGGGTTACTGGACTGATGGTGTGCTTGAAGTCTGTAGAACTATGGGCAAAATTAGGAAGGTGTCCGAGAGCATCTTCTGAGGAAGAAGGTGCATGATTTTTAATAAATTCCCTATAGCAGTGGCTGGCAAACTATGGTCTAAAGGCCAATTTCAACTGTCACCTATTTTTACCAGTAAAATTTCTTAGAACCCAACCAGGCCCGTTAGTTTAGATATGATTTGTGACTGCTGTGGGGGTGCAATGGTAGAGCTACCTACTTCCTGCAGAGAACATATGGCCCGCTGAGTGTAAAATATTTACTATCTAGTTCTTTATAGAGAAAGTACACTGGTCCCTGCTCTACAGATTCATAAATAAAGGATTACTGCATTTGACTTTTGGTTCTGGTAGTACACTTGCTATCCATGCTACTGAATTATGTCTAAAATGTACAGGGCATTCCAAAATTAAATATTTTAAAATAACTCAGAATTCTGGCCCCATTATTGGAGAGTACAGGGAGAAAATCCTAGACTTATATGTGAATTTCATGGTGGTTTTATGAACACAACTAAAAACATAAAGGAAGGACGCTTATTTTCCCTTAAATACACTTTAGCATTTGATTAATTTGCATTTTAAAATGTCTTAATTTTAAGGATGAAAATAAAATTAAAGGAAAAACTGTAGTTCTGTGAAGACTAATTAGGCAAATGCCAACCAACCTTTAGAAATGTTCAAATTAATTTTCTTTAGAGAGAGAGTTTTCCCTAGCTTCATGCCTGAATAAATCAAGGTGAAATCAAGGTAGAAGAAAAAAGTCATTAACAACTAATCCCAAATTAACAAAACTTTAATTGATAGAGCCCACATTTTAAATTCCCAGACAGTGTGACTGGTTACATAGCTATAAGAACAGGAAAGAACTTGGTCTTGCTCTTCCATCCGGGGCACACGTAATCCATATTTATCTTTTTTTAGACTCTTTTTTCTCACCTGGATTTCTTAACCCATTCTCCAACTACCCACAAAACTATCCAGAAAGTAACAAAATGAATCAGGTTTATTCCCCCTCTCTCTCTTCTCTTCAGCAGGTGATATACACTAGACAATAAATAACTGTTGAGTAAATGCAATAATCTACAGTCCCTTCCAGCCCAGGTAACTACTAATAGTTGTTATAAAGCCCTGCCTCCTTTTTAAAAAGTCATTTAAACTATGGAGAAGAAGAACCTGAATTAAACTAGTTACACTGAGCTACTCCTTTACAGGGCTTACTGCTAATGAATCTGTATGTGAAAAGCTGAGTGTTACAACTTCCCTTAGAGAAGCCTGCATTAAAACACACACTTTGTAATACTGCATGTAGGTGAGTATATGATGTATTAAAGGACTTGTTAGTTCTCCATCTATTAATGCACTCATTCATTGACTCATCAAACATTCATCGAGCTTTCCTAAACTAGGAACCACGGTAGACACTGGAAAATGATGAAGACATCAGTTCTTTTGAGGAGTATATAAACTAGTGATAGAAACAGACAGAATGGGTCTCTGTCTGATTGACAAGCTGCCCTTATGTATTATATATAAAGTAAGAAATAGAAATAGGAACTGAAATGTGGAACAATACCATAAGCAGGATGTGCTGCCAGTCCTTTATTCAGGCCAATAGTGGATAGTTTTGAAAAGTAAAACTACCTTGTTTTTCTTAATGCTCTTCAAGTTACCTGAAGTTCATGTATGCTCGTAGGTGTGATGTCACTATGCAGACTGGAACGTTAGAACAGCAGTACAATTACACCTCTTTATTAGAAACCTCAGGTTTGCAATTGGACATTGACTTTCAGGTGAACATATTTCTGAAGTGAAAGGAAATCGATGTGTCAGATATTTAATTATTCCTAAATATCCAGATATGATACTTAAATGAAAGAGAAAATAATCTCGATTAAGTTTTATTGCCCCCTCTGGATGCTTGTAATTATTGAAAGAGAACTCATGCTCCTTAGAATGCTTGTTTCTCTCTCTCTCTCTCTTTCTCTCTCTGTAATAGAGAACTTTTATTTAGGGCGCATGCACTAGCCAGAGAGACAGAGAGAGATAGAGACAGAAAACAAAAAAATCACCCCCAAGGAGGATGGTCATGCTGCAATCCCTTCTCCTCCATTCTCCTTCTGGGATTTTGGGCATGCATGCACATGCACCTGGCATGACTTTTAAGCTGCTGGGTTTAGGACTTGAACTGCAATTGGCTACATGGGAGTCCAGTCCGTGTACCATTATGCCCTCTATTGTTCCCTTGTTTTCTCCTTTTTCAAAGTCATATCTACAAGTAATTTTTCAAGGTGTGCAGTTAAATAGGACTATTGGACCCAGACTGGCTTTTACTATATCATTCTCTTGAGAAGAGAAATTTTCTTTACTGGGGAGGAGATGGCCTCTCCCTTTAAATAGAAAACACATTTGACCTTAAATATAAATATAAATATAAATTTATATAAATGTAAAAAATATAAATACATCATACTATATTGAGTCTCAAAAAAAGTCTTTGGAGAGGTTTTAGCTACAGGGTGTGTGCACTTGCCAGACAGAGAGAGACATAGAGACAGAAAGCGAGAAACCACCCCCCAGGGGGGATGGTCATGCCGCAATCCCTTCTCCTCCATTCTCCTCTTGGGATCCTGGGCACTCACGCACACACGCCCAGCGTGAGTTTTAAGCCACCGGGTCCAGGATGCGAACCGCGGTCGACTACCCGCGGTTGACTACGTGGGAGTCCAGCGACATAGCTATTACGCTAACTGCTGGTTCCCTACATATGTCATCCTTTAATTGGCAAGAGTGTCCAAGAAACCACAATCCCACAAACACAAACAACCGCCGTTATGATTTTAATTTATAAAGCGTGTGCCCTTTCTCAGGCCTTTGCAGACCAGCATTAAAATCCTTCTGGATGGTGAACATGTCTGTATTTCATTTCCCCTTTACCATATGACTTTGTCATAGTCTAATCTCTAGTCTCCTACTATGTCCCCATGTAACCATCACTCCTTATGACAGCAAAACATAAAATATATGCAGTAAAATTCCCCCAAACCGTTCCTGGAGGCCACTTCGGACTTTAGGCGTGAATTTGTCTTCATCTTCCTTGGAGTATCTACTCCAGGGCCTGCTTTAAGAAGAAGGCTGTTCAGGCTAGCACTTGTTTTCATGCCAGTCCTCCATTTTGAAATCCTACAGCATCTTTGTACTTTTTTTTTTTCCGTGTGGCAGTGTTATATCTCTGAGCTCTGTGACCATTTAGTTTTCTGCTCCATTTCTTTTCTGTTTAGACACTGCCATGTCCCGTCCTACATACTAATTACTGACTTTTTGCTTCTGTGGTGCTTGATTCATTGTGTCACATTTTCCCATGTGAAAGTGGACCAGGAACCTTGGCAAGGAGGTTAATGGATTTCAGAGTCACTCTTATTTAACCCTAGAAGTCACAGCAAAATGAAAACCAGTGGCTGACCCATTTTCTAAACCAAGCATGGTCAGCTTCTACTGCAGACTAGTAACGAATTTCACTATGGTGGCTTGCATTACAGAATTTGCCCAGGCTTGAAGACACGCCTTTTTCCTACTTTCATTTCTTAAATTTGGATGAGACTTTTAGTTTTGTTGTTCTTCTACGTTTAGTGGGGACTACACTGTAAAACAGAAATAACCCCAGGATAGAAAACTTTATGGGTTAGCCCTATAGCCTGGTGGTTAAGGAAGCCGGATCCCACATGGCCAAATGTGTGGTTTGAATCCTAGCTCCAGCAGCTTGCAAAACACAGCAGGCACTTGTATGTGGATGCCCAGAATTCTGATAAGATGGAGAAATGAAGGAAATGAGATTGTTGCAAAACCCCGCCTCGCTGTGGGGTACTTTCTCCCTCTCTCTTCTCCCTGCCTCTCTTCTTCTGGCAACTGTGTACACCCTCTAACAATTAAAGATAAACAGGAAAACTGTACTTCTAAATTTAACTAAGATTCTGTCACTGATTAGATTGCATAAGCTTTTAGTATTATCAGATCTAGTTACTGGATCTTAGGTTCCTTATTTTCAAAATGAGAGTATTTGACCAAATATTCTTTGACTCTGTGACTTTAAATAATTCCATTCATTTGTTCAAAACCCATTTCTTTATAGTACTTAAGTCATCAAACTGAAAAACATAAATCCAATTTTGAAAACTAAACAAAAAATTCTTTTCTTTTCTTTTTTTGTTTTATCGCCACAGGACTCATATACTCACCAGAGAGAGACAAATATATATAGAGAGAAAGCACCTTCCAACGGGTCCAATCTCTTTTCCTCCATTTCTCCATTCTTTTGAGATGTGGGACATGCACATACATGTTTTTCAAGCTATTGGGTCTGGGGCTGGAACTGTACAGTCAGCTGTGTGAGTTTTGGCCCTCTTAATTACTAGGCCACAGGGCCAGCCCTAATCATATTTTCTTTCTGAATACATCTGTGAGATGATCTTATCTGTAACACAACTTTTACAATACTTTCGTGATTTTTTAAAAAGTTTTTTCTTTAAGGGTCACAGGATGGAGACCTAATCTTATATTAAAAGAGGTGGTTGAGGGACCAGCAGTTAGCATAATGGCTATGTCGTGGGACTCCCATGTAGTCTGCAGTTCGTGTCCCAGACCCGGTGGCTTAAAACTCATGCCGGGCATGTGTGCCTGGGTGCCCAAGATCCCGAGAGGAGAAGAGATTGCGGTGTGGCCATCCCCCCGTGGGGTGATTTCTCGCTTTCTGTCTCTCTCTCTCTCTCTCTGTGTGTGTGTCTGATGAGCACACGCACCCTATAGCAAAAAA
>NW_006207869.1:1485086-1494784 GCF_000334495.1 Tupaia belangeri chinensis
CACCTAATAGAAAAAAAAAAAAAAAAAAAAAAAGAAAAGAAATGGTTGATAATTTGTCCCAAAAGGAGATTGGGAGAGGCTTCTTACATATAAAACTAAAATTTTAAATTAGGCTATATAAAGAAAAAAGGAAAGTGAGTTATCCTTATTAAATATTACCATCAGAATCCTTCAGCCATTCATCACAGTGTACTGGCTAATAAATATTGATTATGATTCCTTACTCATGGGTTACCCTTCCAGTTTTCTCTCAATGGCTATTTTGGGACAGCATTTTATTGGGGTTGACTATGTAAAGCTCTCCCAAGTTCATGCAGTTCTCCAGTGAACTTTCTTTTGCAGAGAAACATGAACAAGTTTCTTTCAATATTAGGTTGTTGGGAAAGTTATGACGTATTTTCTATGCAAAACTGTGTCCTGATTTTCCAGACAACCCAATATTTATAGTGGTATAGTGAGCAAGAAACCTCAAATTTTCATTGAAATCTATTTTGACTCTTCTTCTGGAAAACCAAAACAGGAAAGAAAGAGAGCTTTCTGACTGTCATATTGAGGAAATATTTTTTATTAGAGTGTGACAGGTATCTTTTAAAACTTTGAGACTGGCTCAATCCAAGAAAATTCCCTTTTCCTTCTCTTCTCACCTGATTCTTCTACTTGAAGGGAATTTCTGTCACAAATTCTTGGCATATGAAGACTAATCTATGGCAAGAAACAAGAGATTCATCATGGTCTACAGTCATTTTTTTGTATTATTTTTGAACCAGCCATTAAATTGTTAGTGATCAGTTGTTCTGTTTTATAACAGCCTCTACTGTCATTCATATTTCAGAAACACTTTTATGTCAGTGGGAAAGAGCATGCTTATAAACAACCTGGGATAGCTCTAGTCAGTTAAAGGGTGGGAGGAGGGTCTGGAATCCTAAAGAGTCCCTGTCTGCCTAGCCATGAGATCTCTCAACAGCTGTATCTTTGCCATCTCTGCAACCATGTTAAACCAGTTCCTACTAATGACCTATAAACAACTTACCCCTCAAATGCCGTGTTGAACTGTAGACCTATCTCTAGACAGTTCTGCTAATTTTGCTTTCTATTGATGACATGCTATACTTGGGAATCATAATTTGTCATTAAAACTGGTGTGTAGCTATTAATTTACTAGAGTCCCACAGTAGCTTGGGAACTAGAGTCACATCTGTATACCCATCTTTTAGATGATAAGACGGAGACTGGATAAGTTATACTATGTTCCTACCACTTCAGAGGGAAAGCCTGGAGCCCATTTGCTAGTGCCTGTTCACATGGCAGAGGAGTAGTCAGTGCTACATTTGCACAGGAATGGGAATGACAGTCATACGTACAGCTTTCTATCATATTGCTATTTGAAAAGATCTTCTTGCTGACTCGATTTGCTTTTTGCTATCTTTATCATATGGGCACACTTTGCGTTCTAGAGTTGCAGAAAATAATACAAACTCTGAGAGATTCTGAAAGGACACTTCAGTTCCTGGTATGATGATGTGTTTCTTTCTCTAGGCCCACCATCTGCTCCCCTCAACTTGATCTCAAATGTTAACGAGACGTCGGTGAACTTGGAGTGGAGCAGTCCTCAGAACACAGGTGGTCGCCAGGACATTTCCTACAATGTGGTGTGCAAGAAATGTGGAACTGGTGACCCCAGCAAGTGCCGACCCTGCGGAAGTGGAGTTCACTATACCCCACAGCAGAATGGCCTGAAGACCACCAAAGTCTCCATCACTGACCTCCTGGCTCATACCAATTATACATTTGAAATCTGGGCAGTCAATGGAGTATCCAAGTATAACCCTAGCCCAGACCAATCAGTTTCTGTCACTGTGACAACCAACCAAGCAGGTAGGAATCTGATTCTCTTATTGTCTGGTATGAGTATCTATACAGAAAGGCTGGTGGTGATCACCGTGAATGACGTTAAAGTTCTACGGTTGAAGTAGAACCAATTACAAACCTGAGAGTTGTGTTATAAGCAAAAAATATTTAGAAGGAAATTTACTCATTAAGCAAGTATGTCAATTGAGCACCAGCTGCCTAGCACGCCCTGTTCTAGGTAGTGGAGATAAAATGAGAATAAGGCAGTCTCTGATTGAAAGGTGTTGGCACCCTGATGAGCTAAGATACTCTGTGGTGGACTTCACTTGTACTAGATTCACACTGGCTGCAATAATCACATCATATATGGCCAGACATCAGAGTAATGGCAGATTATACAACACAGAGTGCTGTATTGGTATTTGCTATGCTTTCCAGCAAAAGCATTATCAGCAATAATTTTGAACTTGTGCTTTAATGCAAAACATTAAAAGGTATTTACATGAACCTATACTAGATTTGCCATGTAAAGGTTTACCTGTGTGGTTAACAAACTTTGTCTTAAGACACATAGTATTGTCGTAAGCAGATGGTGTAATGGTTATGTTGCTGGACTCCCACATGGCCAACTGTGGTTCAAGTACTGGACCCAGTGATTTCAAACTCATGCTGGGCATGTGTGCATGTATGCCCAAGATCCTAGGAGAAGAATGGAAGAGAAGGCATTGCGCCATGGCTATCCCCCCTGGGGGAGGATGATTTCTTATTTTCTGTCTCTGTCCCTCTCTCTCTCTCTCTCCAGCGAGTGCATGTGCCCTATATGAAAAAGTCTCTCTAAAAAACAAAAACAAAACAAACAAACAGAAAGAAAAAAATAGTGTATTTTTGCACCACTTTCATAGTTCATCCCATGATTTACAAGGGGATCAGAGGACGGCTAGTCAAACCGGTTTCTTGTATCACTTCCTTTAATCCCAATAACTAGAAAATAGTTTTGAATCAGCCCATTGTGTGGTTGCTGAAGTAGCTAGATCCCACATGGTTGACCAGGTTATTTGAGTCCTATATACCTAGCAGCTTAAAAGACATGCCAGGTCTATGTGCATGTATGCCCAAAACCCTGAAGAGGGGAGGAAATGGACAAGAAGGGATTATGATGTAACTATCCTCCATGAAAAGTAATTTTTCAATTTCTCTCTTTCTCTCTCTCTCTCTGGTGTACACATGTGTTGTCTAGTAAACAAAAAGAAAATAATTTTTTCTCTTCAGGAAGTGTTTCTGTGAGTTTATTGCAGAACTGACTCAAAATCTTGAATGTCAAATATTTTCAAAATCTAGATCTCTAAGCTCTGGCTCCTGACCCAGTCATCTGTATTTCTTCCCTAAAAAAGTTTCCATGCTACCACATTTTATATTGCCAGTTTCCTGTTATTTCTGGACAGTTAAAGAGGAGTGGGAAGAAAGGACTGTGGTTTTTCCCTTTGTGAGGCTCTTAAGGATAGCAAACATCGCTGGGAAAAGTTTATACATTGCCAACAATCCTTTGGCCTCTTACTGAGCTTTTCTTTTAAACGAATGTTTCAGTAAATGCACTTACTAGTTAAATAAAATATCTGTACTAATTGATCCTATAGTGAAAAGTATTCTAGTGTCCCAGAGCCATTATTTTTCCATTGGCCTCCTGAGCTCTCCAGAATAAATAAAAGTTAAGACTTGGGAAAGATTTCGAGTGGAGGCTAGAATGGCTAATCTTACTGGAATGTATCTTCAGCTACACAAATGCGAACAGCCTTTTTAAGTATGTAGTGTGAACAGGTCAGCTGATTATGCTTTTGTCTTAGAAGTCTGTACTTTTAGGCAGTGAGCCCTGTGACTGGCCATTAGTTTTCTTTCTCCACAAAAGTTAGCATGATTTAGGAGTCTCCGATAGCATCAATGTACTCTGCCTTTGCCAACTTCTTAGTAGTTTCCTTTTGGGAAAATGCAGTGGAAATACTACACACTGCTTCTGGGAGAAAGGATTGGTGCTACTGGGGTCGTAGAATTAGTAAGAGCCAGTGCTGTGCAGAAGGAGCCCAGCACCTCCTGACGAATCTGGTTTGTGACCCAATCAATAATCTTCTGTTCAGCTCCCTTGTTGCTTTTCAGTTGTCTTCAAACACATCACTACATTCTTAACCAAATGAAAACTAGAAATGGACTTTTGGAAGCCTCAGCTATACAAGGTGAAGTCATTCTCTTCGGCAGAGTAAAACCTTTGGGAGACATGCTGAGGACAGGCTTGGCTTCCATAGATTTTGGGAGGAGACTTCTATGACTCTCTGTGTACCTAAAAATTGAAGCCAGGAGATTATGTCAGCCCCTACCTACCAGGCCAGAAGGCCTATACAGCACAAAGAGCACATGCAAAAAAATCCTCCATGAGAAAAAAAAAATGTGCAAAAACATTAGAGAGTGAGGGGAAAGTCAAGGTTTCATTAAAAATGTAGGTGTAATTCTTTTAGATCCAGGAAAAATGCGGACAGGGAATTCCTCTAACACAATGAGGATTTCTCTGCCCTGGCAAACGGTCCTGCCAGGAGCTTTGCTGAATAGGACAAAATTCCAGCTCCTTATTTTAATTTTTGTGAAGGGTGATGCTGGGAAGCTGTTCAAAATTAAAAATAAATCTTTCAATAAGAAGACCTCCTGTGTGGCTAGCCAGAAAGCTTTCTGCTTAGCACAGAATTGTACATGTGCATAGCACTGCCTCATTATCCGACCATAATTTGAAGTTCACTAATTCAAAATCATTGCGATAGTTTATCTTTGATTAACAAAACCTTTGTTCGTAGAAGTGCAAATTAATAATGTAGGCCAAAATTCTGGGTGAATGTAACAGCCATAAATTCTATGAAAGCTCCCCTAAGCATATTTACATATACACAATTATATTCTAATTGCAGTTGTTCCTGTCATTTCATTAAATTAAATTCCTTAAGGACCTCTATAGGCAATGATGTTTCACTCTATAAGGACTAAGTAGAACTAATGAATATTAGCATTTAGCACCTGGAGGCCACAAAGTTTAGTGGCTTTCCATCTTTGCTCTGTTTCCACAGATTTTTCTTTTCTTGTTAGTAATCTAGTAAACACACACACACACACACACACACAATCATATACACAAAACCTCTTAGAACTCTTGATCCTATGCTCACCACGTTTGAGATTTCAACCACTGAGGAATAGATAGCTTCTTGAAGGTGAACTATTCACCTGAGCTAATGTCAGAGTCAGTACCAGAAACCAAGGAGAATCCTACTCCTAGAAGGAGAAAGTTCTTTAGATAATTAATAGCATTCATGGATTCAACGTGGCATTCTTTCCATTTTTTGAGATCAAACTATGTGAGGTGTAGGTTTAACTGGTTTTTGATCATTTGATTGTAGAATATGGTGTGAATGGGCTGGGTTAACCATCCTAACCAAATCTTACTGTTGAGGTCTTAAGTGACTGATAATACTCCCTTCCTCCCTGTATGGGCTCAAAACCAATTGACACAGGAGATAAAGGAAATCAGAGGGACAGAAGAATGTGAGCTTTGTATTATCTGTGGCTAAACTGGCTGCTTTAGCGGCTGCCAGGGCCCAACTGGCTAACTACGTGGAATCCCTGCAGGGCACAGCTTGCTCCTCTCAGGTGGCCTAGTGGACACGTTTTTTGCAGCTGCGCAGGTGCAAGAAAGCATAGTGGGTTGAGTTGAGCACTAGTACTTCTCCCAAATCCTCTAATGAGATAAATCACCCCTGCCTCAATCCTGCTTTCATGCCAGGAACAGTGAAGAGAGGTGAGAAGTAGGAAAGGCGGGACTGTTAATCCAGCTGAAGTTGCACTGCTGTAAAACTTGGGAGGAGGAAACTCTTGGAAATTCCCCCAAGAATTGCTTTCCTACGTTACAGGCCAAAAGGAGCAAAGTGAGATTCTACTTCCTCCACTTTCCATCCGGCAGCAACTGTTCTGTCTTTTGTTTAGGAAGAGATAGTCCTGATGTTTATGAAAAACAGATAAGCAACTGCTGGTAGTTTGCTTTCTAAATGGCTTTCCTTGGGTTTACTTTTACTTAAGTGGACCATCGCAGGCAAATGAATTCAGGATGTGTCACTGGGAAAGAGAAGTGCTATATAAGTGAAACAAGGTTTTCTTCTCAAGCAGTGGATCTGAATATTTCAGATAAAATGCTGTGAGGGTTTCAACAGTAGCTGGATCTCACTGAGAGAGTTTTACCATGCATCCCCATGTTTGCCTTTTAAGCTGTGGCGCTTGACAATACTGTAGGTATGTTTGTTTGTTTTAAATTTTTATGAATCCCTGTGAGTGGTGCTTTCTACTGATCCCAAATTGTACCCAGCAGCAATGACACTCATTTTTTATTTTTACTTTGCTTGTGAGACTGTTCAGTTGCTTTATAGGGTAGCTCTGGTCATCTCTCTCTTTCTCTCTCTCTGGTCATCTCTCTCTTTGGTCATCTTTCTCTAGCACAACTATGGTGTCCTAGTAGCAAACAAACATCTATAACACTCTTGGAGGAATTAAACTATTTTATAGAGTACATAACTAAACATAGCTTAACCTCTAACATCTTTAGCAATTCTGTGATTCCAAGTGCATAACCACGAGCTATGACCTATTGGCATGGAGAATAAGGCTTATGTCCTTATGGTAATTAGAAACTGGCTCTAAAGACAGTTTTCAAGAATAGGAAAACAAATTCCAAAAATGCTTCGGCAGAATTATGACCTGAATTCTGCCTTTTTTATTTCTCCAACCCTTTACTCTGCCAAGAAATTTATTTTAAGGGGTAAAACGGAGTAAGATAGCTCTAAGGGGTAAAACAAAGTAAGATAGTTCTATTTCTGACACAGTTGTTCCCATTTGGGGATGGTTTCTACCTCACCCCCACATCTGGGAGAACATTTGACAATGTCTGGAGACCATGTTTTCCCTTAAATTATTTCTTTATTTAATTTTATTTGTTATTATTATTTATATTTTAATTTGACCTAAGAGAAAGAGAGAGAGAGTGAGAGAAGGGGAAAATGAGAAAACAAGCTGCCAGGTCCAGGACTTGAACTGCAACAGCCACGTGGGAGTCCAGCTGCTTTAACTACCATGCCACATGCAGGCCCTGACTTTTTTTTTTTTTTTTTAATTATTATTAAAGGTTTTTGCCTTAGGGTGCACGTGCTCATTGGAGAGAGACGGTGAGAGGGAAAGTGAAGAATCACCCACCAGGAGGATGGGTACACTGTCATCCCTTCATATTCATTCTCCTGGAATTTTGGGCATGTGGACAAGATGACTGGTGTGATTTTCAAATCACTAAGTCTGGGACTCGAACCATGGTTGGCCATGGGGATTCCAGTACTTTAACCACCATGCCGTGTGCTGGCCCCTCTGAAGACAATTTTGCTGCTGCTATATATAGTGAGTAGAGGCCTGGATGCTCCTAACCTTCCTGCATGGCACAGGACTGCCTACCACAATACAGAACTGGCCAAAATGTCCATAGTGCTACAACTGAGAAACTGTCGTAGAGATACGTGAGAAAAGCAGATCTCATGACTTCAAGGCAGTGCCCACTTTGTACAGGTGCTGAGCCCACAGATGTTTGCTTAGGCTGGCAAATGGCACATCCCACAGGGGGATCCATTTTTCCTGTGTTCACTGCCTTTTCTGAGAGCAGATGCCTCTATTACTGCCGTCAGGAGACAAGCTGCTACAAAGGGCCTCTCAGGGCTTCTTGTGAACCCTTTCCTGGTTGTTTTGCCATCAGATCAACTGGTGCTGCTTGTTAGATTGGCATTGTTCTCTGGGATTGGATAATCCAGTAAACTGCAAGAGAAAAAAACACATCAACAATAAAATGGTATTATTCCTCATCGTCATGCCACTGTATAGCATGTAGTAGTAGATATTTAATATTTGTTTGTTGATTAACATTTATTTATAGTATAAGCAAAGAAGTTAACTCTCTTTGTCAAAGAGTGATACATTTAATAAAACCGAAATAATGAGTAGAGAAAAGAAAATAACTAAGTACAAGAGGCACACAGTCTTTTATTACTCAACTGGTAAGTTCCCATTCTCTCTCTCTCTGCCATCTTTTAATTAGACATATTATGTTATTTGAGTGGGATAATGGAGAACAGTGGGAATTCTCATCCCCACTGGGTATAATTACTACCTGTCTTGTAGATAGTAAAAGGAAAGCTTCAAGAAAATGGTGGAAGAAAAGAGAAAATCTTAGAGGAATTGAGTTAGGTCCTGTGCTATAGGCATGATGGTGCCAGGTTTTATGAAGCCTGAAGCTTGGACGATATTTGTGTGATTAAGGGGTGGGGGACCCTACAAATTTACAAATACCAAATTAGGAATAGAGCTTCAGAAAGGTTCCATGCTAACTCTTTAGCCTCAGCATGTATAAGTCTGCCTCTGACTCGGTTGAAATGCAATTGCCAGATAGGTGGATTATTGGGAAAATCAAGTCCAGTTTGACCTGATAGGAAGGCAGAAAGACAAGATCATAACAGACCGTCTCATGGGGATTCCAGTACTTTAACCACCATGCCGTGTGCTGGCCCCTCTGAAGACAATTTTGCTGCTGCTATATATAGTGAGTAGAGGCCTGGATGCTCCTAACCTTCCTGCATGGCACAGGACTGCCTACCACAATACAGAACTGGCCAAAATGTCCATAGTGCTACAACTGAGAAACTGTCGTAGAGATACGTGAGAAAAGCAGATCTCATGACTTCAAGGCAGTGCCCACTTTGTACAGGTGCTGAGCCCACAGATGTTTGCTTAGGCTGGCAAATGGCACATCCCACAGGGGGATCCATTTTTCCTGTGTTCACTGCCTTTTCTGAGAGCAGATGCCTCTATTACTGCCGTCAGGAGACAAGCTGCTACAAAGGGCCTCTCAGGGCTTCTTGTGAACCCTTTCCTGGTTGTTTTGCCATCAGATCAACTGGTGCTGCTTGTTAGATTGGCATTGTTCTCTGGGATTGGATAATCCAGTAAACTGCAAGAGAAAAAAACACATCAACAATAAAATGGTATTATTCCTCATCGTCATGCCACTGTATAGCATGTAGTAGTAGATATTTAATATTTGTTTGTTGATTAACATTTATTTATAGTATAAGCAAAGAAGTTAACTCTCTTTGTCAAAGAGTGATACATTTAATAAAACCGAAATAATGAGTAGAGAAAAGAAAATAACTAAGTACAAGAGGCACACAGTCTTTTATTACTCAACTGGTAAGTTCCCATTCTCTCTCTCTCTGCCATCTTTTAATTAGACATATTATGTTATTTGAGTGGGATAATGGAGAACAGTGGGAATTCTCATCCCCACTGGGTATAATTACTACCTGTCTTGTAGATAGTAAAAGGAAAGCTTCAAGAAAATGGTGGAAGAAAAGAGAAAATCTTAGAGGAATTGAGTTAGGTCCTGTGCTATAGGCATGATGGTGCCAGGTTTTATGAAGCCTGAAGCTTGGACGATATTTGTGTGATTAAGGGGTGGGGGACCCTACAAATTTACAAATACCAAATTAGGAATAGAGCTTCAGAAAGGTTCCATGCTAACTCTTTAGCCTCAGCATGTATAAGTCTGCCTCTGACTCGGTTGAAATGCAATTGCCAGATAGGTGGATTATTGGGAAAATCAAGTCCAGTTTGACCTGATAGGAAGGCAGAAAGACAAGATCATAACAGACCGTCTGGCCTCTAGTCAGATGTGTGAAACTGCTCTGGAGTGGTCCTGAAGTGTGGTTTGAAATCTCAGGGAAAAACAGAAAGCACAT
>NW_006207869.1:1494795-1498237 GCF_000334495.1 Tupaia belangeri chinensis
TTGAGAATTATATTGGACTACTAAACCCAAATGAGATAGGACCAGGACTAAGACTTTTCTATAAGCTTGAAAGAAAAGAAGAAGAAGAAGACAAGATTTGGTGATATTTTTAAGGCACAAATATTTGCTCCTTTCAGTGCCCTCGCACAGAGGTCAGCACACTTTGGCCCAAGGATCCTGAACTAATCTTTCAACCTGTTACTGTGCAATCTGCTAAAATGGTTTTTATATTCCTAAAGGGTCAAAAATACTCAAAAGATGAGTTTGTTATGACAGTGGAAATTATATAAAATTCAAATTTTGACATGTTTAAATAGAGTTTTATTGGAACAAAACCCCACTCTTTTTTTATACATTGTTTACAATAGTGTTCATTATCCGAGGGTTTGGTTGAGTAGGTGCAATAGTGATTGGCAAAGCAAGCATATTAACTACTTTGCTCTTACAAAAAACCTTTGTTGATCTCTGCACTGGAGTACTGATGTGTGTGTGTGTGTGTGTGTGTGTGTGTGTGTGTGTGTGTACGTGTGTGTGCATGCATGTGTGTTGTGGGGTGGAGGAGGACAGGTACCATAAACAAGTTGTTGCCATGCCCCCCAATCTTTCCCTCAGCCTCCCAGCCTCCAGACTCATGGGAGTGTGTGAAAATACTCAGTCTATTCAAGTCCACTTGAGGTCTGAATCAGGGCCTCCCCTGTGGCTCAGGCACTGCACAATGATGCCAGTCCACCTGTGCTACCATGGCTGGGTTTTGACTCTGGAAAACTTGACTCAAGAAAGAGAGTCAAATCAGGAAGGAGGCTGAGGAGTTATTGAAATAGTGGTGTGATTTTTGGGAAGCTGTGTTCTGGTAAAGGATGTGGTAGATTAACACCTAGGTTACTCACATTAAAAACAACTTCTATATTTAGCAAGACACCTTGCTTTTTTAGAGGTCTTTACTATGTTAAAAGAAGGAAAGAAAAGAAAGAAAAAACTGAACTAAACTGAAAGGGGCTAGTAGCCAGAAAATCACACAAGGTAGGCACATGTGCAAGTATGCCCAAAATCCTGAGAGAAGAATGGAGGAGAAAGAATTGCAGCATGACCGTACTCTCCGAGGAGTGATTTCTCACTTTCTCTCTGGCTAGTGCACATGCCCTAGAGCAAGAACTAAAAAAAATAATAATAATAACAGCAACAACAACAACAGAAGCTAAAACAAAACTAAAAACTAAAAAAAAAAAAAAAATAGAATTTCAACATGTGTTTGCTTTCTGGCATCACAATCGTTTTCCATGGGCACTCAGATATAAATGGATCCTGTGGAACATATTTGACCATTCTGACAAGGTGGTCTTTGGCTTTCTTTAAACTGTGCATTCACAACACTGTTGTATAGGTCCTAGATATGAACAGGATTCTTTTTAAATGATCACACTGTACCCTTTTACATTGTTCTCTTATTGAAATAATTCCATTTGCCTTTGATTTCAAGTAAATCCCTTAGTTTCCCTTACTCTTAAAAAGTTTAAAGGAAAAATAAATGATGGAACTAGTGAAATGGATAAACCAAGAAGTTTTTCTAAATGCACATTTTAAACGCTTTACACTGATGGAAAGGCAATTCCACTGAGTGAGTTTGCTGGAAAGTTGTTTGCACATCCCAAGTTGTCAGTACGTAATGTGAGGACCTTGAAAGCAGTGGCTGGTTAGAATCTTTTCTGGTCCTGAGTAATTATAGCTTGAGCAAGCATACAATGGGCTTCAGATGAGCCAGGCTATGGTTTTCTCATTAACAACTCTGGTCCAGCCATGGACTCCTGGTTTAGTTCATAATGCCTAGGAAATGTACATTTAAAAAGCAGGCAGTGCACTATGTTATGAGGGAACAGTCTCTTGATTCTAACTTTATACTGAAAGTATTTCATTTCCATACATTATTATTGCAACCATGGTAATAAATATAGTCAGTAATTATGATCATAATTAAAAATAGGGTATACCAGGAGATCTGTAATTGTACAGGCTCTTGTGTATGGCACCAGGGTCCATGCATTTGTATTCAGGGTGGGTGCTGCAAAACCTCGTAGGGAGAAGAAATAAAAGCCTTCCAAAAGAACCTACTAAATTATCCAACTTCAAGGTTGACTGAACAGCACAGACAAATAGTACGTCTATGTAGAGCCTGGTGGTAATTATTACATATAAGTAAAAGTTGGGCTGCCTTTTAAAAAGAAATGTGAATATTTCACTTTAAGAAAAATAAGGTTTTTTTTTATATATATCCAGGAGTGAAAGCCTGTTTTTTTTTTTTTTCTGACTCTTTTCCCTTTAGATAAATAGACACATATGTTCATTTGTGAGAAGAGAAATCCATTCACCAGCCTTCCCTTGACAGTCTAATTCTGATTAATTTTTCATTTCTCAGTGTCGTCCTTGTACAGAACGCTGCCACCAACTTTTACACTCTCTGGAGAAGCTATCCAGAGCTTTGCGAAACAAGTGCTGGACTGAGATGAGAAATGAACAGTGCAGGGCTAGCAAGGGTCTGAGATGGGCTTCTGAATTCTCTATAAAGTTATCACTCCAACTGGCTAAATTAATTACTTTCTCCTCAGAGGGGCCAGGCAGGACTCTAGAATCCAGTTTGCAATTGACCATCAATGAAAAGATCCGGAGAAACTTTATCAAAGCTTCCATTAACCCCCTGCTGTTGTCTTTAAATAGTTTTTTCCTTTAAACACTACAAACCCAAAAACCATGCTACAGGACTAATCCTGAATTGAGAGCCTTTAACTCTACCAGGACTAATTGGAATGCATGTCCATGTCACCCCATTATAGAAAGCCTTCGGAATCTCAGTGTTCCTGCTCCATTTTCATGGTGTAGAGAGGCAATAAGGGAGCATCTTGTTTATGGTCTTCAGATAAGAACTGGTGAGAGTTTTTTTTAGGGCTTACCTTTTAGTACATCAAGATAAGCAAGCATTGGCTCTATCCACCAATATTAAAACTATCTCTCTCATTTATTGAGCCTTCTGTAATGTTCATCTTTATCCCCTAAATATACACACATGCTTTCTCCTTTGCCAAGAGAATGAAAACATTTCCCTAGGCTCCTCCAAATTTATAATAATAGAAAAAGAGAGATGATGCCAATAGCAGGAAAAGTGAGTGGTTGCTTGCCTACTGTGACTTCCATTGGGGAATGTCACTGATAATTTGCTTCCACACTTGAGCGTACTGTGGGAATCTGGCTGAACAATCAGCAAAATGGCCGCCAATGTAGACATAGAGCTGAGACGTAACTTGTGAATTAAATTCTTTCCTTCTCTATTCGGATAAATAGGGAAGCCTGTCCTAAATTAACCATATTGTGGTTTTCTCCTGAACCATAGGTTGTCTTTTTTTTTTTTTTTTTTTTTTTTTTATATAAAAAGGCAATGGGGGCCCTTTTTAAA
>NW_006207869.1:1498904-1542493 GCF_000334495.1 Tupaia belangeri chinensis
TCTCCTGAACCATAGGTTGTTTTTTTTTTTTTTTTTTTTTTTATAATGAAAGAGCATGAGGGCACTCTTCTAAAACACAATCTATCTAAAATACCTCATGAATGAAATTAGAGCAGCTGTATTTGCCCACTTTGCTATCGCTCTTGGGAGGAGGAAGAAAAGAAGGATACTCTGCATGCCATTGTCGCTTCATATATTCCGAATATCTGTGTGGACACTATTTCAGGTAGTTTAGTTCTCACTTTGAAAAACAAACGTTTTGATGAAGATTGTGGAATAGAGAATGTAAAAAAAATCATATTACGAATCTTCTGTCCCATAAACACATTTAACTATATAGCTTTAACTTTTCAGTGGGTGCTAAATGGGGACCTGCCACTGACAGACGCACTGGTGTAGCAAGCTTGGAAAAGATCCATCTATGAAAGAAATACACACACACTGAAAAGGGGCAAGCTCACAATAGCTCCCTGGAGAGTTTGTGTTTGTCTAGATAACATACTACAAGCTATAAATCTACCTTCTGAATCAACCCTGATTTTTTTTAAGCATACTAAATGTGCATTTTGAGCTTAGTATGTGTGAAGATAAACAGAAACACAACTTTGTCCATGTTTCTTTATCAAAGCTAGCAGCAAACATATAGCCAACCTAGGAATTTTATATACAACTAGAAGAACATCTGATTAAATGTTCTACACTCCCCAAAATAATTAAAGATGTTTTTCCATCTGACACTTGCAGATGATTCTAAAAGTTGTTGATGAAGCCCTTGTTTGTGTTGAAATCCACTGGATCTAATCCTGGTTCTATAGAGTTTCCCAGGGGAGCATTCTTTTAGGTTACTTCCTAGGGGAAAACTTTTGGAGACTTGGAAATTCTAGGAACTAACATCCTCTCATTTCTTCCCTTTACAATAGGGATAGGATTATCATTGTAGTGTGTAGCAGGGGTTCTTGTTGCTTTGTTTTACAAAGAACAACTATAGCACAGTTCTGCTCCATGAAGGGGAAGAGTGTCTTCTATAAATTGTCTTTATAGCCCTCATTGTACGTGTCAATGCAGAGAAGTCACACAATTCAGGTACAACTCTAGAAGACTGGTAATAGATTTAAGGCATCTTCATATAATATAAAAGTACATTGTTTGAGAGAATGATGGATGAGCAGTTCTTTAAATCTCACTGTTAACTCTCCAAGGGTATCCCTTAACTGTGTGTTTTTTCTCTTTTCCTCCATCTCTTTCTTTCCTATTTCAGAATGCAGAGAAAATAACAGCCATAAAGCTGTTTTAGCATTGTGAAGTCCTGTTCTACTGTTTTTCATAGAGATCATGCTATGGGGCTATTTGTAGCTGAGATGCTGTTCTAATGAAATCTTGCAGTATTTAAGGATTGACTCATAAGAGTGCAGCCAGTTACACTGAATCTCACTCTTCTGCAAATTGTGTTAGAGAGGCATCCTAGTTTTTTTTTAAAAATTCAGGTCCTAAAATGGTTAGTTTTCCTAATACATTCTTTGTTATTCTTTATGACTATAAAAGTCATCTTGAATTCTCAAGCACACATCCAGTTGAAGACATCTATTGGCCTTAATAACATTTTAAAATTTAATAGCTCAGTTCCGCCTCAGTCTTACAATGCCTGTAGGAGTTTAAACTATCTGGCACTTACAATTTGCTTTCTGGCTGATGCTCCGGGAAAAAAAAAAAAAAAAAGTCATTCCATGGTTGCAAATTCCCAAGCTTAATATCCCTCCTCATAAATTATTATCCTGTTTCTAACCTATAGCATGGCTGTTAAGAGAAATGTCAAAAAGATAGAGTTTCATATATGAGGACTGCAAGAATATTATTTCTTGACTACATTTTTTGAGAACATAGCATGTGGTGACCATTTGTAGATGAAGCATTTTTGAAATGGACCAGTTGTAACATTCTACTTCATCATCAATGGGCATTACATCTCAGCCCTTAGTTATTGTTCTTTAACCCAAGCACTACCTGAACTTAGAAAAATTCTACGGTAGTACACAACACATCTCTTTGCAACCCAAGTTTTATTGATGTGATTCTTCTGCTTATCTGGCTCGGTCAGTAATAATCTGTAGCTTATACTTTCAAGATCTAATTTAGTCTTTGTCAAATATTTTTTCATCTTTTTCCCCCTCGATTCTGCCAGTGTGCTTCAAATGCAACAAGAGTAAGAAAGATAAGTTATCAAAAAATAGTTTCAAAGATAAAATGGGCAATGGCTGGTACAAAATATTAAGGAGCTTATAGCCCCAGTTTCTGGTCACTGTGACTTCATTTTTGAGTAGCTCAAGTGATCTTTATGAATGATCCCTAGGAAAAATAGGTATCTCATTCCAATTGTTTATGTGACGGATATTGGACGGCTTAGAAGATGACTAATGGAACTTTGAACCTTTCTGTCTTGAGGTCACCTCCTCAAGTGTGGACTCTATCATAAGTGGTCCAAGACTCGATGTTCTGGCAGCCATAGAGTGACTATATTAATGGAATTGGTCCTGGTCCAGGTCCTAGTTGACAGGTGTTCACATCATAAATGACACTAATTGACTTCCCAGTCTTTCAGCCTGGAAGACAGTGGGTCATCATGGAGACATAAGGAAGGAGTTATTCATGATATATTCAGACTCCACTGAAAATGAAGGAATTGAGCTCCTTGAGCTTGCGCCAGTCTGGCACCTTGCAAACCCTGTATTTGTCTCTCATATGGTCATTGGCTTGAGAAATAAATAGGAATCTAGTTTTTAGAAAAGTCTAGCAATTTAGAATGGCTAATATTGTTTTTCTAAAGCAGCTCTCAGGTGAGCCTCATGTGTTGAAGCTTTTCTCTTTTGTATTATAGTGATTGAATGCCTCCTCTGAAGATTACTTTATGTGCCATTGGTGATGCAGTGGTTAAGGTGGCTGGATCTCACATGGCCAGCAGTAGAGTTTGAGTCCTGGATTCAGCAGCCTAGGAAACATGCCAGGCATGTGTGTGTATGTGTGTCTATGTATGTGTGTGTGCCTAAAATTCCAAAAAAGAGGAAGAGAAGGAGGAGAAGGGATTACAACATGACTATCTCCCACGGGGGAGGCGTTTCCCCCAACCTCTCTCGAATGCAAGTGCACGTATCCTTAGGCAAAAATCAGCGTAAAAAAAAAAATAACAGAAATTAGTACTTTTTCGTATTTGTTTTAGAACTGATTATCGGGTCACTTACTCATAACAAAAAGTTATCAGTAATATTTTTGATGAAGAATTTAATAAGGCTGCCTTCATGCCCTTCTGAAATGGAGATGAAGGTGAAAAAGTGATACTGAGACCCTTTAGCAATGTTAATCTCCAAGTATGTAATGCAGGGGGACTCATCCAACACACACATAGTCTTTTTCTGTTCTTACAAGTATCTGAAGGCAGAAAATACCATTCATTCACTTCCACTCGGGCCATGATCTGAACATGAATTGGCCTGAGTTGGAGGAGATTATTAGCATTATTTATATTCTTAATATTTTGTCCCTTGAAATTTCCTAGGTTCATACACTTTTTTTTAACTTCACAAATGATTTTGATGTTCTTGTAGTAAGTGGCAAAGCCACAACACTCCTGAATTAGTTATCGCACTTAAAAAGTCAAGATGACAACAGCCACAGAGGATCTATTTATTGAAGCAGACAGGCTCTTTTAGCAGAATGATCAATGTCTTACCTCTTTCTGAAAGGCTTTTCAGAGGTAGAAAATCATCAGGCATCTGATATAAAGTAATGAACAAGGCTTTTTATTGGTCAGTTTCTGGAGCAGGCTTTTAAGTATTTCTGCCTGTAAATGTAGAAATCTGAGCATGGAAAGTAAAAGACGAGAGCAAAGATTTACAGGGTGCATCTATCATCCTGGCTTTTAGAGTCTTTGTGATTAATCCATGTTTAATTGGGGACTGATCTCCATGCCTGGGATGTCGGAAAGCTAAATGTTACAGCATTGTCTCAGCACTTCCAAACACAGCAGGACGATTAGCAGCTGTCTGGGTAACAAAGAGAACCCGAAGCCCACAGCACAGCTTTTTTATTTTCCAGATTTGGACTGCCTAATGCTTTCCAGTGGAGCTGACAGTTACAGGAGAAGCCTGATCTCTTCTGATTCTCTTGCTGTATTTCTGCTCAGTAGAAGAGAACCTTTTTCCTTTCACCATTCTCCATATTTGAAATTAATTTGGAAAGTACAGTAGATGATGGAGAGCCTCACATTGTCCAGGCTTCTATATCTTCTCTAACTAGGATATACATAAAATAATATCAACAAAGAGTTGAAATATTAAATACATGTATACATGTAAGCCCAATGAGACGATGTATACTTCTGGAAGCATCCAGAGAGATGAAAAAAAATACTTTATATATACTTATGTATATATAAAGGACTGACTCTGTGGCCCAGTGGTTAAAGGAGCCAAATCGTATGTGGCCGACCACAGTTTGAATCCTAGCCCTGGCACCTCGAAGAACACAATGTACATATGTGTGAATTCTGGTCCCAGTGGCTTTAAAAACACACTGGGCGTGTGTATGTACATGTCCAAAATCCTGATGAGAGGAAGGAATGGAGGAAGAAGGATTGTAGTGTGACTAGGCCACACTTGGGGTGTGCTCCTTCTTTCTCTGGTGAGTGCGTGTACCCTCTCACAATAAAAAAATAAATACGGGACCAGCGAGGGCATAATGGTTATGTCACTGGACTCCCACATAGTTGACTGCGGTTTGAGTCCTGGACTCAGTGGCTTAAAACTCATGCTGGACTCATGTGCATGTATGCCCAAAATCTGGAGAGGAGAATGGAAGAGAAGGGATTGCAATGTGACCATTCCCACTGGGGAGTGATTTCTTGCTTTCTATCTCTCTGTCTCTGTGGCGAGTGCACATACCTCATAGCAAAAAATCTCTGTAAAATAAATAAACTCATACGTCATTTCTATTTTTCCACAAACTTTTTGAAGTACCCCATGTATAGGTGCATGTACATACATATACGTGTTCATTGATGCTAGCTGTACCTTGTTTTCTTACCTGGAAACAATTGTCTTGGTTAGGCAAACTCTCTTCAATTGCTTTCTAGTGGCAAGACTTGTTTTCCTGTTTGCCTCAAAGTGGCATTCTTACTTAACAGGAAATACACACTGAATCCTGCCATGTTTCTGTTGGCAAGTGCTGAGCCACCCTTGTCAGAACCTGCCAACAAATTTCTGAGTAAGCAAGTAGAAAGTAAAACAAGCAGCTCTCAGATGAAACAGAAGACACGCTGGAGCTTCCCTGTATGTGATACCTTGTTAATTTTGGTGGACGCAGGCCTGGGTTTCAAGTCACCCCCACATAGTTGACTGCGGTTTGAGTCCTGGACTCAGTGGCTTAAAACTCATGCTGGACTCATGTGCATGTATGCCCAAAATCTGGAGAGGAGAATGGAAGAGAAGGGATTGCAATGTGACCATTCCCACTGGGGAGTGATTTCTTGCTTTCTATCTCTCTGTCTCTGTGGCGAGTGCACATACCTCATAGCAAAAAATCTCTGTAAAATAAATAAACTCATACGTCATTTCTATTTTTCCACAAACTTTTTGAAGTACCCCATGTATAGGTGCATGTACATACATATACGTGTTCATTGATGCTAGCTGTACCTTGTTTTCTTACCTGGAAACAATTGTCTTGGTTAGGCAAACTCTCTTCAATTGCTTTCTAGTGGCAAGACTTGTTTTCCTGTTTGCCTCAAAGTGGCATTCTTACTTAACAGGAAATACACACTGAATCCTGCCATGTTTCTGTTGGCAAGTGCTGAGCCACCCTTGTCAGAACCTGCCAACAAATTTCTGAGTAAGCAAGTAGAAAGTAAAACAAGCAGCTCTCAGATGAAACAGAAGACACGCTGGAGCTTCCCTGTATGTGATACCTTGTTAATTTTGGTGGACGCAGGCCTGGGTTTCAAGTCACCCCCTTGTAATTCTGTAATGAATCTTATAACTATACCCATGGTAAGGCAGACTCTCACTATTTTTAAAAGTAAAGCAGACAGTTAAGTAATATATTTTCTTTACCACAAAGAGCAGGAATTGCCACATGGTTCTAGTGTTAAGTATAATGATTAGTTACAAAAATTCTAATTTGTGAACGCTTGGATCTTTATGATACACTTTTAGATCTTTACCTGAGGGTTTACCGAAGAGTGCGCATGGGTCTTTCTAGTAGCAATAATAATACTTCATCTTTAATACTCTTAGTTAACATTAGTATTTGTATTATGACCTTTTGATTCTGAACTGTGTACACAGAAAAGCGGACATGACCCAAGAGTGTAGTCGTTGAATTATTGCAAAGCAAATGTCTCTGTGACCGTCATCCTGGTCAAGAGACAGAATGTTACAACATTGCTAAGCTTGCATTGTACTCCTTACTCCTCCCCTGACTCTAAATAGTATTATCACTTTGAAATTGAATTGTCTTTTCATTTTATTCTCATTTCAGCCTTTTAGGTTAGTTTTGATATGCGGTGATTCATCACCAAAAGCTTTCATGTTTGTCTGTGAGCAGATACTGTGTCTAACTTGCTTGGAGCTTATAGCAATTAGCAAGGCACATCCATAGCCTCGTGTCTAATGCGTAGCAGACCTCAGATTTACTCGGCTGCTGCTACTGTAAGATAACAAGCCACTTACCCTTCAAGTCATCAGTCTCTCCCCATGAAAAGTGAGGTCAGTGGTTGAGAATATGGGCTCCAGGACCAGACTTTAGAATTCATCACTTATAAGCTCTAATGTGGGACAAGTATGTCAAATCTTTTGTAACCTTATTTTCCTCATCTATATAATGGGGATAATAATTGTTCCTGTCTCGTGGGGTTTTCATGAGGTTTACGTGAATTAATTTATGTAAGAGATTTAGAACAGTGCTTAACACAGTGTAATGCTGAATAAATGCTGGTTTGTGTGTGTGTATTATTACAGACGTGTGGCACAGAGGGAGGATCACATACTTCTGAATCAGACGGACATAGGTTTTAAATCGAATTTTATAGCTTTGGTCAAATTATGTAATTTCTCTGTGCCTGAGTTTCCAAATCTGAAATGTAAGGGTGATAATTATGACTACTTCAAAGAGTCGTGAGGATTGAGTGCTGTTGAATGTATGCAAGCACCTTGCAGAGGAGGTCCGTAGCATCCTTTGGGCTCATTTGCCCATTCTCTGTTTAGCTGGGATTCACGTGGCCTAGGTCTTCAGTTGTTTAAGCTGTTAATTGTGCAGTGAAGACTAAACTAACTCTTTTCTAAAAAGGAAGCTAGAGCAAGCCATTTGGAGAACCCCACTGTCTTTTCCTATTTAGTATTAACACAAGCTCAGCTGAATCTTTTGGCGCAGTATTTTCTGATTCTGTCGAACTCACTCCCTGTTGGAAGAGCTGGTGCTGTGATTGTGTCCCTGCGAAGCTGCCTGGCCTCTGCTGTGAGCATTGCCGACCTCAGGGCAGCATGCTCCAGTTTCTCACAAATGAGTGGATATCTGCTCACCGTGCATGGCCGGGACCTGGAGTTCCCGCGAGGGAACCAGAAGGCCATTCAGGCAGCTTTAAATCAAGAATGAACCTGTGGGCCACGATACTACACTTCATTCAAATGACCTGATATATAAAAATGCCTGTTTTTTGCTACATGGCCCCACTTCATTTAAATGGGCACTGGCTGTAACCCCAAATATTAGCCAGTGGGTTATCAGAATAGAACATTGTTTCTTAAGGGCTAGACAGTGGCATAGAGGCAAAACATGAGGCTGTGCAAGGCTGAACCACGTTGAGGATTCCAGGTTCATAGGGGACCTCCTAAAGTATGCTAGGTACCCGGATCTGAGGCTGGTCGAAGCTGGGAGTGGATAGCGATGCCAAGACCCTATTAGGAATGTGTCTGTCTGTTTCCGTTTCTTTCATTCTTTGGAAAAATATATAAATAAACTTAAAAATGAAAAAGAAAATTACTTCTCGCTCATGTCACATCAAGTTGGTGGTGACAAGGGGAAGGTTTGTTTGTGGCTTCCTAGATGGGTCTGGGCAGATACTCCAGCCAGCAGATGGTGGGATGGAGAGGATGGAGACTCACAAGGGAGCTGGTTATGAAGAGAAGTAATCACTCTAACCCACAATCTGTTGTCTATAGCTTAGTCACATGAACTACCCTAGAAGCAAAGGAGTATGGGAATGTCATCCTTAGCTGGCAGCTCCATCCTGGAAACAGCTGTTTAGCTGAAAGATGTTCACCTCTTTGGATAGTTACCCAAAGAAGCCAGTTCCAACATCTTGAGGTTCCCTCTGCAAACATGTAACATAAAGACTAACAATAGCATCAGATTCCATTACCAATTTTTTCCCAATAGTTCTCTGTAAAGAACATGTCAAAAATAATCTGCTGCCTATTTCTTTACAAAAACAAAGCTGGCATGCCATCTCATCTATTGATACCTGGGTAGAAAAGTTTTATAAAATGTTGGTCTCATTGTAAACCAAAAAGAAAACTTGAGTTAAAGACTTTGCAATGTGGGACCAGCAGATGGCGTAATGGCTATGTTGCTGGACTCCCATGTAGTCAACTGTGGTTTCTAGTCCTGGACTTGGTGGCTTAAACTCATGCCAGGTGCGAGTGCGTGCATGTCCAATATCCCGAGAGGAGGATGAAGGAGAAGGGATTGCAGCATGATTATCCTCCCTGGGGGGTGATTTCTTGCTTTTTGTCTCTCTGTCTTTCTGGCAAGCACATGCCCTATAGCAAAAACCTCCCCCCCAAAAAAAAAAAAAACACAACTTTGTGATGTCTTACTCTGGAATCATTTCACTGAAGCATTATTAGTATTGCAAAATCAGATTCTTAAAATCCCTGGAAACAAAAATCTCTTAAAAATTGTGGAAGCTTGGATCAGTCATATCCTTCAGTAAGTGTTTCTGTGTGCTCTTCTTTATTTTATAAGTGTTTCTTTAAAATAGACTTTGTTCTGACCTTAGAAGTCATTTTATGAAGAATAAAAAAGTACAGACCTCCTAAATTTTAACTATAAGCATAATTAGTATAAATTTTCTATTTAGATACAAGTGACTTTTAAATAATTCAGTCTTCTGAAGGTTTTGCTTGAGAATGTGGTTCTTTGTTTCCTGTCAAGATAAGGAAGAAAAGTTCTGTATCAATTTTGAAACATAAGATTTTCTATAACTTTTGCTTTCTTTTGTTTTATAAACAAATTATCAACCATGAACAAAATGAGCTCAAGTGGGTTAATGATGGAGAACTAAAAGAGAGTGCAGAGCCGAATTTTTACATGGATGATGTATCAAGAGAAGGTAGTTGAAGACTGAGTCTTTTAATGATTTTACCAAAAAAAAGATAGCAAACTCAACTTATTAAATGCGCAGCAAATGAGATCATGTGTATGTGAAAGTACTTTGTAAACTGTTGAGTACTATACAAAAGTATAAAATATTATGCTATACAATAAAATAATAGTAAAATATTAAATAAAATAATAATAGTAAAAAAAAAACAAAACAGAAATTACCCAGTTACGTTTGGTGCTATTGATATGGCCAGGCTCAAAGGGAGAAATTCATTTTTTCCCTTTGGTGGGATGTGGAAGAAAGCAATTAATATTAGCACTAGAGTTCTCAGCATCTCTGAGACACAAACCTCTTAATCACAAGGATATCATTAGGGCTCTGAAGCATTTAATTTTGATGCTTGACAGCATTTTAAAATGCACAAACCTTTGATAAAGAGCAAATCAGAGCTGCAGGGTTGAATTGAGAAGAAAGAGGGAACAAAAATCACCTTAAGCTCCAAGTAATTAAATTTAAATATGCTATTTGCATTAAGCAGAGATATGTATAAACTAAGGGTTTATTTTTCCTATCAGTGAAAGACTCCTCAAGTAAACATCATCTATTTATTTAAATCCAGACTCTGGGGAAGGGAAAGGTAACCCTGCTGTGGTTAAGGAGTCCTCTTCCCTCCACACAGTGGCCATTGTGTAGCAGGGACATCCAGGGGCTCAGGTTTCTTGATTTTCATAAAGGGCTGTTTTCACTCTTCCTTGCCCACAGGCTGGAGACCTTTCATTGCATCTATTTATTTCCTGCCTCACCCCCATACCCCCCTCATTTGAGCCAGTAATGAAATGCAGTCAGTCTGTTTCAGCTATTTTCTTTTTTTCTTCCCAAGTTCCTTCAAACTGTTTTTAATTCATTGCTTGTGATGCTGAACTTAAAAAAAAAATAAAAAATCTTGTAGCCCATATGCCAAGTGAATCCGTCCCCCCTTTCTTTCTCCATATCTCTATCCTCTTTTCTGTCCCATTTGGGTGTCACAAGTACCAAACTGCTGCAGTAAAATGACTGGTAGGTGTTTAATGGCAAGTCATTGAGGAAGTGAATAAAAGAAAATTGCAGCATTCGCATCAGTGGGGAGCAAGGAGAACTGCTGAGCTTTGAACCAAAGAAAGTTAAATTTACCATTTTCTTAAAGGGAGCTACCTCTTTGACATCAAAGCATCTCCTGTAATTCTTCCTAGTGAAATGCATCACTGTTAGACAGTCATGATAGAACCCCCTCATCTGTGCTGTTTCTATTTATCAAAGACACACACAGAGATAAAACCCACATGTGCCTTCTGAATGCACCATGGTCTGCTCTCAAACCAAATGTAACCACAGGTACATAACAAATGGGGATTCTATTTAGAAAGCTTTCTCGGTTTCTCGAGGACATGTGGAAACTTGAATACAAAACTATTTGGAAGTGAAATTTATCTTGACTTTCTATTAGAAAGCTCAGATTGTTCAATCTCTAAGCTTTGGTAAATTTTCCTTTCACCTTCTTTTAATTTTTGCTTCACCTTAAAAGAAAATGGTACTTTACTACAATTTTACTCATTTCCAATAGGTATTTGGAAAGGCAATCTGTTACAAATGTGTCACCTTGCTGTCCTCCTTTGCCTGCAGAGGGCTCTCTATTGGTCACCCTCACTCGTGGTGACTGTTCAGGAGTGTATGCAGTAACTAATGGCTCTCTGGGTAGTGACTGACTTTGCTTACATTAGTGCATCTCTGGAGGGTGACTCTAATTTTATAAAACAAGGAGAGTACTTAGCATCCCTTCTGGATTTAGGATTCTGATAGGAATCTCAATACCATACCACCATGAGGCTGACGCGCGTTTGTAGTGAGGATGTCAGGAGGAGTATTTGCATATGCCCCACAGATACAGAGAACATTGAGTGAATTGTCAACCACTTCATCAACCTGAAGAGCAGTCCCTCCAAATGTTGCCTAACAGGTGCAATGATCCTAACTTTAATGTTAACTTATATTTGAGTGACATTTTACAGCCTGTGAGTTTGAAAAATGTTCAGAAGCATCACTCACTTTAGAAACAGAGGCTTCATTTATAATTAGAACTGTTATTTGCCTCACCGCTTATTGTCAGTACCTCAGTTAACCTAAATTACCAAACTAAACCCACAAAAGGTCATTTAAAATGGGTGCAGATGGAAAGTTGTTTAAAGGATGGCTTACTGCGGTTCTTCATGTTCAGAAAAATGTATACTGTCTGAAAAGATTTTTAGATCAACTTTATTACTTAGTTCACTTTCATTTATTTGACAGATTTATTGAGTGCCCACTGTATGTTAGAGATTATCTGAACTACTGGGGATATAGAGATGGAGAAGGTAAAATCCTATCCTTATGGAGTTTACATGCTTGCATCTGGAAGACAGTTTATTTTCAGAACACAGAAACTGAGAGAAGAAAGTTTGAGTAACTTGCCCAAGATGGCAACTAGTGAGACCCATAGTTTTTCCAAAATCCCTTAAGAAGCTATTAATTTTTTCTCAAATTATTGGGTCATCAGAAAAGTCGTGACTCATTTCTCTGTTTTGCTATGCAAAAATATGTCATGAATTTTCCAATGATGCAATAGTAAAGTGAAGTATTTTTGAAGTAATTAGATCAAATGTTTTCATCTTTACCTTGTTTCACATGTCCAACTGGAGCCCTGAGTCCCCACAGAGCCTGGCTGTGTGTTAGGCCCTAAAAATTCCAATCATATTTGCCACAGATACCCTTAGTTTATCCACTCTTCCCATTTTGCATCTTCTTGACTGTACTTCACCGACCATATTCCAAATTCTTCCATGGTTGTTTTTGCAGTCTATCATGTGCCACTTCGTATTACAGCTTCTTGTCCTAGGTGGTGTCTCTCTTCAGCCAAGTACTGTTTAACATTTTAAATATCAGTGCCTATTTAACTTTACTTTCAATTCTAAGTTCCTCAAGCAAAAGCTCAGAGAACATTAGTGTGGGCCAGTAGGCTGTGTGGTGGTTAAGCCAGTTGGGTCCTGTATGGCCAACTGCATGATTTGAGTCCTAGACCCAGTGGCTTGAAAAATATGCAGGGGTAAATGCACACGTGTACCAAAAATCTCAAAAGGAGGGAGAAATGGAGGGAAAGAAATGGACCATTCTCCATAGGGGTGGTTCCTCACTTTCCCTTACTCACTCTGTCTCTCTTCAATGAGTGTATGTGACCTCTGACAAAATAAAAAACAAAAAAAGGACTTGTAGAATAATTGTACTGATGTTCTGGCATGATTTGTAAGTAAGAAAAAAAAAAGAGGAAAGACATGTTTTAGATTAAAAACTACTGAAATGCATTGAGAGTAATGAGAAAAGTTGGTTTTAGTGTGGTCATTGAAATGAATCTATCAGTTATTGTAAATTCTGTTTTAGCACTTTGAAAATTTTAGACTAATTCATTAAATCATACATCTTTTATTTTTTTACTTCAAAGTTGCCAGAGGATTCATGTGTATTAACTGAAGAGAGAGAGAGAGAGAGACAGAGAGAGAGAAAGTGATAAAACACTCTCCACGGGAGATGGTCATACCACAATCCCGTCTTTGTTTCTCCCTCTGTTTAGGATTTTGGGCACACATGCACACATCCCTGGCATGTTTCTTGAGGCACTAAATCCGAGACTAGAACTGTACAGTCAAGTACGTGGGATCCACCTTAACTACCATGGCTGACCCCATCCATTTTTCTTTACACACTACCCTGCAGTAAGGTTGCCTTTGTGATTTTTCTAACCATCATCTTTCTCTAACTATACTACTGTCAACTAGGATGCTCAGCTCTCCTTGCTGGATTAAGTCTAAATTCTAGCCATTAAAGAATACCTGCTTCTATTCAGGGGCACAAAACCTTCCTTAAAACAATCATCTCCTTTACAAAGGAAGTCTGTAGTAGGTAGGAATGGTTTCCAACATAGGAGACATCTTTCTCTTAGTGAGGATGTGTATATATATTAGCCCTCGGCTTCCTCCTGGTCTCATTGCTGACTTTTTAGCAGGTGTATTTTGTGTCTACAAATACAATAGGAAGAAGTGGCTTGACTTCTCTGAGTTGACATCAGGTAGCGTTTTCTCTGTAATGACATGCTAAAATTTCTCCTATGCATTTGTTTCCTTTCCTTTTTTTCTTTTTTTCAGTTAAGAAGAGCCTGATAAAAGCTAGTACCTAATCTGATACAAAGGAATGTGTTCAGTTTGGCCTTGCTCACCCACTCCCCAACTTGTTTATTACATGGTCTGTCCTTAGGCACGTGCTTGGTGAATGAGTCAATACTGAGGAAAAGTCAATTCAGGATGTAAATCGCAAAAACTGAGAGGCAATTGAAGACCTCTTTCTGTCCTTGGTCTTTTTATGTTGATTAAAATTCCAACAATGATTAGAAACCCTCTGTTAAAGCATTGATTTGCCCAAGTTCTTACTGAACTCATATATTTTAGAGAGCATGTTCAATCTGTTATTTTGTTATTTTATTATCTTTGATTCGTTTGATACTTTTAGATAAGAACAAAGCCCTGTAGAATTTAGGTTCAGCATCTAAAACATTTCTAAAGGGGATAGGATTGGGTGTGTAAACCAAGTGTGGAAATATACCAGCAGTGGCATCAGAGATGATTTGGGGGAAGTCTCTGATGGGGTATTACATAACACCGAGTAACTCTGTGTGAAAGTTAGCTCCTTTTCAATTTTCCGTCAGTTTTTCAGAGTGCTCCAAGGTCAGAATCTCTCACTCGCACTTGAATCTCCATAATGCATATCTAACAGAGGCTAACTTCTCTTTCTCTCTTTTAAAAATGTCTGTTTTTCTTTTTTTTCTATAAGCAGGGGAGATACAATGAAAGGGAGAGACAGACAGCATTTCCACCAGGATCTTGAAGTCACTGTCTACCCCCAGCTTCAGCTAGTGCCAAATCATGGGTACATGTGTGCCCAGCTGAGGGAAGTCTCGAAATATGAACCCGGAACCTTCTCATGCAAGTCAGCCTCAGAGAATGTTGGGTTTCACTATCACACCACCATTTCATCCCTAATCATCTCTGTTTTCACGAAGTGGGAAGCATGTTCAGCAAACATTGATGATATAGTTTCTTTTTTTTTTGGTTGTTTTTTTGAGAGTTTGTTGTTGTTGTTGTTGTTATAGGGCTCAAGCACTCCCCAGAAAGAGAGAGAGAGACAGAAAGCGTGAAGTTGCCCCCATCACACAGGGAGAATGACCACACCACAATCACCTTCTCCTCATTCTCCTCTTAAGATCTTGGGCACACACACACACACACACACGCACACACACACACATGCACCAGGCATGAGTTTAAGCCACCAGGTCCAGGACTTGAACTGTGGTTGACTACATTGGGAGTCCAACATAGCCATTATGCCAACTGCTGGTCCCAATGATATAGTTTTAATTACATTTTTATATTAATTTTTAATTTTATGGATACTTGCTATTAATTGCAAGTGATAGCAATATTTTATGTATACCAATAAATGGGAAATTTATTTTCAAATATAACTGTCAAAGTTAGAAATGGCATGCCTAGTAAGAAAAATGCTACATAAATCATAGTGCCGTTGCAGAGGTATGTGGCAGTAAGTGGATGGCATAAGACCTAGGAACTGCTTGAGTAGGGGAAGGGTTGGGAAATGCCTTTGCCAAATGCCTCTCGTAGGGAAATGAGCCACAGGCAGACACACATAGCAGGGCGATGGCTTCCAGATGTAGCGTTGGAGGCTATATTGGAAACAGGGTAGGAGGGAGAGGGAAGAACCCTCTGTGGCTTATGATTTAGGGGGTGTCCAAGTAGCTTCCTTTACAAAGTGGCAGTGTGGTGAAGCCAGCATTTTCTCAAACTGGTTTTCCAACCCAGGAAGGCAAGAACCTCTCTCCTTCAGAGAAGATGAATGACCGTCGCGTCACGCTACTGTGCAGTTGCATGTTTTAGGTGTGTTCCCCAACCTCACCTGGATTCCTCTTGCTGCTGTTCCCTAATAACATCCTTTTCTGAAGAACAGTTGCTCAATAAAGAATCTAGACTTTGCACAGAAGTGCAATCCTTTTTGTACAATAGAGCTATTTATTCTACTTTCCCCTGGTTGCGTTTCTGCGGTTGGTACCGAAGACAAATGTCAATTCAGCACTTTTCTGACTGTCCCTCCTAGCGCTCCATTTCCGTTCAGTCCTCCTTGACTCTCACTTGCATTTCTCTTTAATTCTTATTTTCCTGCATTTTTATGACAGCGAAATCAAAGTTTACTCTGTTGGTTTATTTTCACATTTGTGCACATCACTTTTCTACTAAGTAGGGATGCACTAGAAATAACTTATTAGTTAAGATGTTTATATTACCAACACCCGGCTTGAGATTTTTTTTTTTAGCACCTTGGTTGAGCTCATATTCTGTTTGATGGTCACATAAATGCTGTAGCTCCAGCTTCTGAAATAGAAATCGGATTCATTTCCCACATGCAGCAGTTTAATGATAACCCAATCAGAGAGAAGCCATCTTCGTTCATTGCTGTGCTCCAAGGACAGGCAGGCAGTTTTTTTCCTGAAAAATCTGTTGATTATCAGGATCAGACCCAGACCATTTCTGAGAGAAGGTTCACTTCATCATTTTATGATTTTTTTTCCCTCCCTCCTGCTTTCTTTGTGACAGTCTTCCCTTTCCATTTCATTTCCCAATCCTGAACATTAGAGTTTTGAAGAGCCCCTTTTTATGAAGTGCTTGCTAAAGTTCTCTGTTAGGCAATATATTTATTACCTGGAGTGAAATGGCTTTTTACATCCAGGCAGCCTTCTTAGTCTCTGCTGCCTTTCTGTTTAAGAACCTCATTCCTTGCATTTTACTGGACAACAATTCTATGTTGAGCCGTAAATAGAGAAAGTGTCTGTGTGTGTGTGTGTGTATGTGTGCATGTGTGTGTATGTGTGTGTGTGTGTGTTGGGGGAGGGGAGCCTTAATGCAGATAATGAGCACATTTCCGCTTTTCATTTTCCTCAGATGTTCAGTGGCTTCCATATGTCTGCTGCGCTCAGCTTTGTTCACCCAGTTTGGTTATTACTAACCTTGAGGTTGCCTTTGATGGAGGACATGTGTATCTGCTGTATCTTTCACTTGTGTTTATGCCTGAGAGCCAATCTAGAATAGCTTTGGAATGCCAAGAGAGAGAAAAAGAGAGGAAAATGGGAATGGTGCACGTGTGTGCGTGTGTGTGTGTGTGTGTGTGCGTGTGTGCGTACACATGTATGTGTGAGATTGTCTCAAGGCACCCCTCACACAAGTGCCAGGCTATCCAATAACCAGCCCCAGTGGACAGTGCCTGCTGAATCGACGTTAGCTGGAAGACTCCCTTTGTGTCTGTGCTGTGTCTTGTTGGCTTTTCTGCCATCGGGATACCCCATCAGATATGATCAAGTGGGTTTGAAGCTTTTCCCATTCAATTTGCAGTGACAATTTATTTTACTTTGTTTTTTCTTTGAGTTAGGGGTTAGCTGTCATGTGTGTATTGGGGAAGGAAAGAAGATGACCCCACATGAATTTGTTGTCCTTTGGTGGCCATTTTTAAAATGTTTTTTCCATGTATTCTGGTAGTTTGGTAACAAAAAAAAAAAGAATGCATTCAATTTTGGAAGACTCTCCTAATCTCTGGTTCTACAGGCCACCACTGTTAGATAAGATTAAGGATTTCATGAATGCCCTGTCTTCTCCCTGGAGACTGCACATTTTAGCAGCCATTGTTTTTCACAGCAAAGTGGGATAACAGAATGCTGAAGTGACCACCACAGTGAGAAACAGCATTAGGCAGCCTGGTTTTAGAAATCTCACGCATATTCCTCTGCCCCTACCCACCCCCCAGTAGAGTATTACTCTGGTGCCTTTCTTAGTGAAAAGGAAAAGGTTCACTCCTCAGTAGGCAACCACAGTATTTCAACATTGGTAGAATAGTTGCAAAATGCCTTATATGTCCAGAGAGACCGTCATTGCTTTATTTGTGTTCTTTATTTTGCATGGATGTTTTTAAACTGAAAGCTCTCGATGTAATTAAGCAGTACTTTTATTTACATTGGAAAGTATATACATTTTTTGCCTCCCAGCAATCCTTGCAGCTCCCATGGAAGGGCTGCAAATTCTCTTGCTTATGTAAAATTAAACACCAGAAAGATGACACTCATAATATTTGGACGGTAGGATGGAATACAGCTTTGCTGAGCTTAACAGGAAGTTTTCCAAAGGCTGTGGTGCCTTGCAGTAGGTCTGAAACCAGACAGCATTCTCTGTACTGACAGGCTTTTATGGCGAATGGCTCTAGGTGTTGCGAACGTGATGCTATAGACTTACGGCACACCAGGCTTTTACTTCGGTGATAGTCTTTTTAGATAATCCAATACGAGAAATATTGGAGGAAATGAGAGAAATACAGTGGTTTTGTGTTGGAATCAAACGGTTGGAGGGAGAGCAATGATAGTCCTTCACACTTTTCTCAAGTCAGGTAAAATTATTGACTGGTACCACCAAAATAGTTTTTTTCTAAGATGTCTTTTGTCTTTTGTTTTCCCTGATAGCACCGTCATCTATCGCTATGGTCCAGGCTAAAGAAGTCACGAGATACAGTGTGGCACTGGCTTGGCTTGAGCCAGATCGACCCAATGGGGTGATCTTGGAGTACGAAGTCAAGTATTATGAGAAGGTACGATTTACATGAGTGAGGTTCACTCCTTCCTCCCCTCTCCTTTCCCTTCCTTCCTCTCTGCTTCCTCTTCTTACTTCCTTCTGCCTTCCTATTTTCCCTCCCTTTCTCCTTCTGTTTAGGTGTTTGCTAGTTATAAATCATGGAATGGCCGTGAGTCTCAAAACCAAATGAATTTTGCTTCCTAATCAAATCTGATTGTGAAATTTATTACTTATTTAGCTATTTTGAAAAAATAGGAAAAACATCATGTTCTAATATAACTGTATTTTTTTCTTTGTAATAATGGAAATCAAAGTAGCTAAGAAGTTCTAATCTATAAACCTTCTATCAGCAAGATGACTCATACAAGTTGAAATAATGATCTGTTTAAGTAGATCACTGCTGTTCAGAATGAAGGTGTGGGTTTTGATGACTTTTAATAGAAAATCAGGAAGGAAAATTACATTCTTTAGCCTCTTAAAGTTATAGAAAGGCATTATTTTTACAAATATCTTGTCTCTCTTATAGGACAGGATTCTGAAGAGAGCTATTTGCATTTAAAATTGTCTAGAAAATGAAGAGTTGTCTTCTCTTTATTTTAAAAAATAATCACTTATTGGCTTTCTTATTAAAAGCAGAAAAGAGAGAGCATTTTTTCATTGAAATCAGATTACAGCATTTTTGACATTTTCTAGAGAGGAAATAGAAAAAGATAAGGGACCTTTTTACAGTTATTTCTTTTAAATTGCTGGGTGTAGCGCTAGACAACCTGGTAACCATCATTTAACGTTCTTTTCAAAATAAGACGGTGAGTAAAGATGTGGCTGTGGTCAGTGTCAACAGCAGTCATTCCTGAACTCTGTGCTTCTTTCAGCCTCTAAGAAGTAACAATAGTACTTATAACATTCGTGAGAATATAGGGTCCGGAGAGTTTATCACCTTCCATTTCCTTTCAACTTCTAAGTAGACTGGCTTAGCTGCTTTAATATTGCCCCCTGGGGTAAATGGAAGATTTATTTTGCTACCTTCACTAATTTTGTTTTTCCAAACTATAGGATCAGAATGAGCGAAGTTATCGTATAGTTCGGACAGCTGCCAGGAACACGGATATCAAAGGCCTGAACCCTCTGACTTCCTATGTTTTCCACGTGCGAGCGAGGACAGCGGCAGGCTATGGAGACTTCAGTGAGCCCTTGGAGGTTACAACCAACACAGGTAACAAGGACTCCTAAGACCGGAGTTGTTCTGAAACTATTAATACAGGCTGAATCCCATTACAGTGAACTCTGAGGAGCTGTGCATAAGCTTAGACAAATATCTTGCTGAAATGCACAGTACTTGAAATAAGATAGCCAATAGCTAGAACTTAGAAAAGCTCACACCTTTAAAAACAAGGATTTTTTTGGACCAGCAGTTAGCGTAATGGCTATGTCACTGGACTCCCACGTAGTTGACCGCGGTTCAAGTCCTGGACCCGGTGGCTTAAAACTTATGCCGGGTGCGTGTGCATGCATGCCCAAGATCCCAAGAGGAGAATGGAGGAGAAGGGACTGTGGCATGGCCATCCCCCTGGAGGGTGATTTCTCGCTTTCTATCTTTCTGTCTCTTTCTGTCTGTCTGGTGAGCGCATGCGCCCTATAGCGAAAACCTCTCCCCCCCTCAAAAAAAAAGAGCATTTTTTTCTAGTAGTATCTGATCTGTCTTTTCCTAAGAATAAAAGATTTTTTTATTTTGTTTTGAGTCTTCTATAAACTGTGAAAAATAGGATTACAAAAGGGATTAACTCAGGTTTACATACTACCCTACATTAAGTTAAGGAATTTTCTCCCTGAGAAGACTGAAGAAGTTGCCAAAATCAACTCTTTTTTTCTAGAAATCTGTTTAAATCAAATCATACCAGTTTTGTTTTCACCCCCTTGGACAGACATCAAATCTCCCAGCTTTATAAATTGGATCAAATGGTTCATTCAACTAAAAATGTTTACCCATAAATGAGTTTACCCATAAACAAGCAGCTTGTCTAAGATATCTTCCTGATTTATTTACTTTTTTTTAAAAAAAGAGAGATTTTTGCTTTAGAGTATGTGTGCTCACTGGAAAGACAGGGAGACAGAAAGTGAGAAATCACCCTCCAGGGCGATGGTCATGCCACAATCCCTTCTCCATTCTCTAGGGATTTGGGGCATGTATGTACATGCCCAGCATGAGTTGCCCAGCATGAGTTTAAGCCACTGGGTCCAGGACTTGAACCACGGTCGACTACGTGGAAGTCTAAGAACATAGCCATTATACCATTTGCTGGTCCCGATATCTTCACTTCCTTAATTAACAAACCTAGGGACCAGCCGATGATATAATGGTTATATCCCTGGACTCACACATAGTTGACTGCACTTTGAGTACAGGATCTGGTGACTTAACTCACACAAGGTGCATGTGTGTGCGTGCCCAAGATCCTGAGAGGAGAATGGAGGAGTAGGGATTGCGGCGTGGCCATCCCCCAGGGGATGATTTGTTGCTTTCTGTGTCTCTCCAGCGAGTGTGCATGCTCTGTTGCAAAAAAAAAAACTCTTAAAAATATAATAATAATAAACAAACCAAATATGATGAGGAGATGGTGGGGAAAAATTCTGACATTAGTTCAAGAAAGTGATTTTACTCACAAATTATTAAATAAAAATTTTAAAGAGTTAAAAAGCAGAAAAGAAAGTAGAATCGAATCTTCAGGTGATTGACATCCTTTGGAATTACCTTGGAAAGCTATAAGGAGGAAGTGGCTTTTGAGCTGAGTAATAAGAGGATTTTTGACAACTATGGGAGAAAGAAGAGACATTCAAAACTGTTAGTCCTTTCAGAAATTTCTGAATTTTCTATTTCACTAAAGAGTACATTTGATCTATTTGATCAAGAGTTGGGTGGGGATAGAGAGAAAACAAAGAAAAAACAAGGAATTCTTTTTATCATAGAATTTCAGAAGAATCTTCTGATTTAAGTTCTTTATAATCCTATAAAAATAATGCCCGTGTCTCATTAAGGCTATCTTTGAAATGCTTTTGCATGAATACTTAACAAAAGGCAAAAGAGGCAGTGAGCATTCCAAATGGCTTCATAAAGTTGAAAATCGTGATCCAATCAGAAGTTTATTTGTCAGGACTCTTTCAAAGGTGACCCCTGTGTGCTTGTCATTCCCAGTGCCTTCTCGGATCATTGGAGATGGAGCCAACTCCACAGTCCTGCTGGTCTCTGTCTCAGGCAGTGTGGTGCTCGTGGTCATTCTGATTGCGGCTTTCGTCATCAGCAGGAGGTAAGCACTGTGCCACCCTCCACCCACTTCCCAGTTTTATGAGGGAGAATTTTGTTTCCTCTACACAAAGCTGAGGCTTGTGATTGGCATCATAAACACAGTATTTGCATCTTTGCTCCCTCCTTGTTTCTTTGATCTTCCTACACCCCTACTGGAATTGCTGGCTGTAGAGGGTGGTAGCGGAAAGACCCAACTAATTCCAGGAAAACAAGCTGAAAATCAGGCTAATGGGAGATTTCTAGATACTCTAAGCTGGAAGGTGTTAGATTTATTCCTCTCTTAAGCCTGGACTTATTGCCAAGGGCAAGAAAAACCATATAAAACCCATGCCGAAATTTGAGCTCAACCATTTGTCAGCTGTATTACTTAGCCTCTTCGAATCTTTATTTCTCTTTGATAAAACAGGAATAATATGACTTTCTGTCTCAAAGGGTTGTGGATCCCTTGGGAATTTTGATATAGGTATGTGGATAATACAGCACACAGTAGGTGTGCAGTACCTACTTTTTACTTCAACATGATGATATTGGATGAATGTAATGGTAACTAAAGAAATAGTTACTACATACTCGACCTTTCCTCAGGAGAGGCCATCATCACTTCCAGAGAATGTCCATTGATCATACTCGGGGAGTGGCCTTGCTTTTAGAAGTGAATCTATTGATAAAACTGATCACCCCTGCTATGAGCTCTTACACTCTAACGTGGCACTTGAAAAACAAACTGAAAAACAGAAACAAGAATGGCTTCCAGCATACTCTTCTGGACCAGTTTTTCTATGGTTGCCTCTACCTATTTATTCAGACTGCTTAGAGGAATCAGGGCTGCAGAGATGCTCATCAAAAAGGAGAAACTACGATATCTCAATAGTCACCTTAGGGCTGAATCTGTAGTGCCGTGGTAGCCCACAGCTCAAGAGAAACCAGATTCTGTGTGGTGACCACAGTTTGATTTCCCTGCCTGGTTGGCCTGAAACATGCTAGGCACGTGCAAGAATGCCCAGGATTGGTAGGCAAGAGGACTGGAGGGAGGGGATTGTGGCACAACCAGACTCTGTGGAGGATGCTCCTCTCTCTCTCACTCTCACACATGTGTGTACACACATTTGTGAATAAAGAGAGATAATCATCTTTGATATAATCATCTTTTCGTGTTATACAAGAGGAAAGTGATACTAAGAAAAATGTATTACTTATGCTGGGTCATTATATTACCATAGTGGTAGAACTACTGCTACTGATGCTCCAGTAGCCATGCTTGGCTCTCAGGCTCGTCTCTTGTCTTTTCTCTTTCTGTCTGTGTTGATGTGACAACAGTGCTTTTGGCTAATTCCACTGTTCTAGACAAGCCACCATGCTTTTTACTTCACTCTGATCCACATGAAGGCGACGACTGTGTGTTCTAGTTTGCCTGAGTAATCCCGGTTGTCACACATATTCCTTTCTTTTCTTTTTTTTGGAGAGGTTTTTTGCTACAGGGCATGTGCTCTCACCAGAAAGACAGAGAGAGACAAAAAGGGAGAAATCACCCCCCGGGGAGATTGCCATTCTCCTCTCAGGAATTGGGCATGCACACACATGCACCTGGTGTGAGTTTAAGCCCCCGGGACTAGGACTTGAACTGCAGTCGACTACATGGGAGTCCATCAAAGTAGCCATTACGTGATCTGCTGGTCCTATCACATGTATTTCTTAACATCATGCTTCCAACTCAGTTTCCAAAATATCCTGTTATATGGAGATCAATTTTTTTCACTCTACTGAAACACAGTATGGAACAACTGATTCAGTGTGGGCATCTGTATTTGTCATTGTGTTTGTTCTTTTGGGTGCAAAGTCTATAACTAGGTGTGTGGTCAGCTCAGTGAACTCCATCTCAACAAAGAAAACTCATCTTCCCTGTTGTTGTAATATGCATATATAAAAAAATCAGACATAGATTTGATGTCCCCATTGCACCCCGTCCAGTATTGTATCTCAGCTTTGGAAACTTCGACTTGGCCTGGATAGACCTTAAATTCCCAGTGTCTTGTTTCCTTCCCCGGCATTTGATTTTAAAAGATAATCATGATAACCCTCTTTCTTACACATTGCCTTTTGATTTTGTTTATAGACACATGTGGAGAACTGTATGTACTAATATCTGTCCATGTGATAGTGGGGAGCAGTCAGCAGCATGGGGGAGTGCACAGAAGTTACATGGGCTTTTGTTTTTATTATTACAACCTCTGTGTTTGCAATTTTTATGATGTACTTAAGCCATCTCTGTTACCAGAAAACACAAACATGTATATGGTCCCGCTGCAGTGGTGGAGTGGTAGCACAACACTCTGTGATACTGAGGTCGTATGGAGGACTGAGGTTTCAGTTTCATGGTCACACTGTATGCACAGGGCTTGCACATGCCTGGGACCCTGGGAAATACAGGGGTTGGGAGTAGACTGTGGCACAAGAGCCTATCACAAGTGCTTATCTTTTTCTTACTCATGAAATAAATTATTGCAATTTTTAAAAAGATGCTTAAAATTTTTTATTTATTTTTTTGGGGGGGGAGAGGTTTTCGCTGTAGGGCACGTGTGCTCACCAGACAGACAGAGAGAGACATAGAGAGAGAAAGTGAGAAATCACCCCCCAGGGGGGATGGTCACGCCGCAGTCCCTTCTCCTCTATTCTCCTCTTGGAATCTTGGGCACACATGCACACGCACCCAGCGTGAGTTCCATGCCACCGGGTCCGGGACGTGAACCGCTGTCAACTACGTGGGAGTCCAGCAACATAGCCATTATGCTAACTGCTGGTTCCCTAAAATTCTAAAAATAGAAAAAAGTATGTTACTGGGGCCAGCTGGTGGTGTGGTAGTTAAGGTGCTGGATTCCTGCATAGCCTACTGTGGCCCAAGCCCCAGACCTAATGCCTTGAAAATCACAACAAACAAAAAGATATATAAATGTTAAGATTATTTTTTATAATTATGGGACCAGCATATGGCATAGTGGTTATGTTGCTTTACTTCCCCATAATTGATCGTAATTTGAGTCCCAGACCTGGCAGCTTAATACTCACACTGAGTGTGTGTGCACGTGTGACCAAATTCCTGAGAATAGAGGAGAAGGGATTGTGGTATGGCCATCTCCCATGCGTGATGATTTCTTACTTTCTGTCTCTCTGGAATACATCCTATAGCCAAAAAAAAAAAAAAAACCCAAAAACCTCTCTTAAAAGAAAGAGGGACCAGCAGTTAGCGTAATGGCTATGTCGCTGGACTTCCATGTAGTCGATCGTGGTTCGAGTCCCAGACCCAGTGACTTGAACCGGCGCTGGGCACATGTGTGTGTGCCCAAGATCCCAAGAGGAGAATGGAGGAGAAGGGATTGTGGTGTAGCCATCTCCCATGCGTGATGATTTCTTACTTTCTCTCTCTCTGGAATACACCCTATAGCCAAAAAAAAAAAAAAAAAAAAGAAAGAAAGGAAAAGAAAGAAGAAAGAAATCAGAAATCTACATTTCTTAAAAAGAAAACAATAAAAGTAATTATCTCCACTTCCTCCCCCGGCCAAATAAAAGACCAAACAAAGTCTAGCACTGTGTGATGCTCTTAGCCATATAAGAGAACATTTCTTGTAGAAAGTGGGTCTTATCTTATGTCTTGACCATCTTTAATAGTGGTTAGACACATTCTCTAATTACAGTCAGGCTGTTCTTTAGATTTACTTTTCTGTTTTGCACTTTAAATGGTCTAAATACAGTAGTTATACCAATGTAATTAGAAATAAGTCAGTTCAGGCCAGCAGTTGCATAATGGCTATGTCGCTGGGCTCCCATGCAGTCGACTGTGATTCAAGTCCCGGACCTGGTGGCTTAAAACTCACGCCGGGCACGTGTGCGCCCAAGATCCCAAGAGGAGAATGCAGTAGAAGGGATTGCGGCGTGGCCATCCCTCCTGGGGCTGATTTCTCACTTTCTGTCTCTCTGTCTCTGTCTGGCGAGCGCACGTGCCCTACAGCTAAAAAAAAATAAATAAATTCTCAAAAAAAAAGAAGAAATAAGTCAGTTCATTATAAGTATTTTTCCCCACATATTCTGCTTAAAAAATTAGCTTTGATGAAAACAAAGGAAAAATACATGAGAATGCAATGATATAATGTAGGGAGATGAGTTTAGTAAAAAGCCCTGGCAATAGACAATAGCATTCTCATGCTTGATGACTTAATTTCTGTTCTGCTTTTATTGATCCCTTTATTATATAAGGCAGGGTTGATAGCAGAATCCATCGGATTTCTAATTATGAGTCCCCACCTTAGAGAATTCAGTCTGTCAAGTTGCCGGGCGATGATTCCTGTCCCTTCTACCCCATTAAAAAAAAATGTCACTTCCCAAGGCTGATAAACACTGCTTGGTGATTGGTCCTCCATGGATCACTTTTTAGAAAATGAAATGTCAACCCCTTGCCCTCATATTGATTCTTCTTTAGTGTCGGCCGTAAAGCTGTCAAGGGAAAGTCTGCCTGGAGCCAGGTAGCTGACAGGCTTGCCGTAGCTGATGCACACTCAGCCAATTCTTCTCCCCACGCAGGTTGTCTGCTCTGTTATCTTGGACTACAAATGTTTAAGTGCAACAAGAATAGGTGACCAAAGAGGAGACAGGTTGTGCGGACAAAAGTCTGGCCCAGGCTTTATGTGAAAGTGCAATTGAAAGGTAGTAAAAGGTACCCACGAAATAGTCTCGCTAACCTTCAGCTGGAAGTATGAGGAAGCAATAGATTAAACACCACAGCCCATAACCTCTGAGTCAGGTTCTTTGCTGGTAGGACTTTTTCTGGCTTGGAGTCACAGAGTGTCGATGCTACAGAGAGAATGCTGGACCCCTGTTCCCCAGGTCCACTTGTGCTGAATTGCACACTCTGGATGGCATGTGAGATTTTGTAGAAAATCGATGGGTAGGAACTCCCATAGTGAGAAAAGTTTCAGTCCTTCTGATCACCTCAAAGAGAAAACACATTTGATGCTATTTTTTCATTTAAAAAAAGCAAAAATAGCCTCAGGCTCAAAGTTGGTGTCTTGCTAGATTTTTTTTTTTTTTTTTTTTGGAGAGGTTTTCACTATAGGGTTCGTGCGCTTGCCAGACAGACAGAGAGAGACATGGAGACAGAAAGCGAGAAATCACCTCCCAGGGGGGATGGTCACACTGCAATCCCTTCTCCATTCTCCTCTTGGGATCTTGGGCACGCACGCACACGCACCTGGCGTGAGTTTTAAGCCACCGGTTCTGGGACGCGAACCGCGGTCGACTACGTCAGAGTCCAGCGACATAGCCATTACGCTAATTGCTGGTTCCCTTGCTAAATTTTTTAATAGCATTTCTTTGGGTTCAATTCATACTGAGAGCCTTAGCTTAAGGCAAGCCAGACTAATCTCCATTTTTTTTTTTTTTTTTTTTTTTTTTTTTTTTTTTTTTTTTTTTTTTTTTTTTTTCAATGAGAAGATCTACTTGTTCTTTTGGCTATTTGAAAATACATAAGCATTTGGAGTTCTCAGTGACAGGGTCAAATCACTAAATTGTAAACTTTATTTGTATATTTAAATGGAGGTATTATACAAAGTACTTTGATTTAGATATAGTGTATGTTTTTATCACCCACATTATGTTAAGTAGATAGATTTACATTAGTTAAAGATTATTTCCTTTATTTTATTTATCATTATAGTTGTTTTCAATTTGACATGAATAAGACACACACACGCAGAGAGAGAGAGAGAGAGAGAGAGAGAGAGAGAAAGAGAGTGAGTGAAAGCAAGCTACCAAGTTCGGAACTTGAACCATAGTCGGTCATGTATGAGTCCAGCCACCCTAACCACGACATCACCTGCTAGCCCCATTAATTTACATTTTTATAGGTAGCTTTTAATCTGTCGTTCTCATCACTGAAGTTATCATTTCAGAATTCTATTGGCTTTATAGAACACAGTTGCACTTGGGTTGTTTCAAGGTACAACACTTGTCGTCATAAGATACAGTCCTCGAAATATTGTCCCAGACCACATATGCACATTGTCTTACTAGCAAGACAACATTTCTCCATTTATATGTTTATATACTTGGGATCTCCACAGCATTTTCGCTTTCTTCATTGCCTTTGAATGTGATCTTTAAAAAGACTGCTAACAGTGGCACCATAAAACGCAATTGTAAAATTATAACATCCAGGACTGATGATGGAACTTAAGTTACATTTCTCTGTCATTCTCTCCCTTTTACATTAATGATTTTTACCAGGTTACCTCCAAAAGTATCCCAAACAAGTATCAATTTGAATTGTTTTAGGCTAGTGTGTTTTTCTCAAGTTATATCTATTATTCAACTATAAGAAACAATGTTAAGCAAGACCTAGAATTCAAGATGAATTTTTGTTTTTTTTAATGGACAACTTAATGAGCAGGGGGAAAATATTGACTGATACCTGGGCATATGTTGCTTTTGTACTGACCTTCTAACGATTCCTGGTAATATTGGATTTTCATTTATGTTAGGGTTATAAAGTATCCCTTTTACTTGACTTATAGAAAATCAGAAAGTATATTGATTTTAATAAAGAAATTAAGTCAATTTGGCAACATTTATATATATGCAGTATTATATATGTAATGTATGTATACATACATATACAGATATGTGTAAACACATGAAGAAATTCAAGAAGCTCATAAAAAATGGAATTTAAGTGCAAATTTATTTTAGTGCAAAAAATTAAAACCCATGCGTACTTTTTTATAATATGCATTTTCCATAAAGGTTGTGAAGGTCCTTGGTATATATTAAGTACTGGAGGCCCGAAGAGATTAAACAATTCAATAAGCCTAGGTCACACAACTACGTAGTTGCCTGATCAGGACAGAAGCCCAGCTTGCCTGACTTTTAATATTGGCATAGATTACTTTAATGTCTTTTTAACTGGAAAAAATTGACCTACATAAAAAGCTGACATTGGCAGTTCTACCAAACCAAAACTTCAAGAATCTCTTAGTGATGTTGATAAGATTTATAATATGAATTTAATGTGCAAGTCTGGCACACAGTGTAAAGTCAAAGTTTGAAAGTTAGTTTTGTCTTCTTATTGAAGGTTAAGATGTTTTACTCTGGACTAACAGCTCACATAATGCTAAAACAATTATTATTCAGCCTGGATCTATCGTCGCTGGTGCCCTAATTTTCTTCCTGGGAATATTAGGATCACATAAGAATGAATACACTTAAATGTTAGCCTAAATTGGCTCTGATGAAGTCATGTAAATTCACACAATTAGGGGGCAGATGGTACCTTGGGAACATTTCTAAACAACTTGTGTGCGATTATATGGTTCAATTCCAACCATTTCAAAATGTTGCTCATGAAGAATATTTAGACATCATTTGGTGCAGGAACAATGACAGCTTAAGGAAGGGGAACAAGAAGGATGGCTTCCATGAATCTTCATGGCTAATGTTGTTAAATATTGAAAATGGTCCTCATGGAGCCATGTAGTTATTACTTTGCTTTATCTTCTTTAATATGCATTTCAGCTAAATAAATTACTTACCTTTTACTAATTAGTTTTGGAACAGTGAACCACATCAGTCAAATCTGCCCATTTGATCAGGGAGTTTAGTATTTTAATAAGAGCAGGGTTTATGCTGGGCCCCTGCCATGGCCTCCCCCCGCCCCCCGTTCTGTTTGTTGTATTGAATAGTCAAGGTGTCAAGGTGCCAGAAACAACACATTGGTTGGGAAAGCCCATGCTGTTCATCAACAGTGTCTACTAATACCCTTATTACCGTGTCCCTGTGACCACTAGGAGGGCTCACTTTATGTTCTTTCATTGTTTCACTTGCAGAGCCAGCCCTTTTTGTAACTTCTGCAGTCAAAAGGTTCCCTGTTTCATTCTGAACATTCTCTAATAAAAAAGCCATTCCATTCCTTTCCAAAGCAACCTTTCTACTTCCTTATAATTAGAAAATCTTCAACAACCGTTCAGGTGATCTGCTCTGTCAATTTAGACTTAGTGCTTCTTTAGCCTGTGTGATTTCCTTTAGGTTGACCAACCCCATAGTAAATTTCAATGGGCTTTCTTTTGGGGAGAGGGACAGTAATAGGCTGATTTGTCCTACACTGAACCAAGGAGAAAGGGTCATCAGGTGGCAAAGGTAGAACAAGATGCAGACATTTTTGTTTCTAAGGTTATTATTAAAGAGCTAAAGGACTACAATTAGTCTTAGAACAGTAGTCCTCGTTTTTCTTTTTTCGTATTCCTTGTACTCTTGCAGGGTCCTCTCCTCCAAATAATATTCCAAGTAAAGAAGTATCTTTGAAAATACACCTTCACCGCTAATCTAATTCCTCCTTCTATGTTTAGAAGTCTGAGGAAGGGATGGGTGTGTCAGCCTTATAATTAATGACCCCTGCCATTTTGTATTTCCTCTGGCCATACCCATAGGTAATGAATGTGCTTGATGTTAAACACATAGCCCCCCCTCCCAAGCAGCATGAGGCCACTTGTTCCCATCATGTCCAGCAGGATTTTACTAACTCACTGACAATTTGTAGTCAGTACCAAAGCTCTCCAGCAGCTCCATGCGTTTTTTTTTTTTTTAAAGGAAAGAAATTCAAATCAGTGCTAGAGATCTGAATGGTTTTAAAAGATATACTTGTAATTTCAGGTAATGCTTTTACAGTCTGATAAGACAGCATCCCTCAGACTGGCAAGACCCTATCACACCCTAGAGACCCTACTATGGTGTTCTTCTGACACACAATGTTGTTTTAGTAGACCCTGACCTAACACTGTTAGATTCCTTTTAAAAGGAGGGAAACATAGGAGTGTGAACACTGAGTCAGAGGGGATTCTCTTTCATAGAAAGCTAGTTTCAGAGTATTTAAACCTGTTTGTTTTCTTTGATGAAGTAATGGATTTTTTGAGCAGTTGAAGCCAGTTTCAGTGGATTTACTAATTTGAGTGTAATAAAACTTACAATTAGCTTTCATCCAATGTGCTTGTGTAACTGTCTCTGTGATGAGAGGCACTGTGAAGTCATGGGTCAGATCAGGGCACACGGAAACTCCTGTACTTGCAAAGAGGGGATGTCAGTGATTCACTTGCCCCCTTGGCTCCCTGTCCCCATCTGTACAATAGAAGTGAGAATGTGTCTGTCTGTTTAATTGCTTTCATAGGGTTGCTGTGAAGATACAATTAAATAATAGGCCCTTTGAAAGCCCTTTGAAAAGTTAAATGCAAAGGAAAATACAAGCTATTATTTGGGGCTGAAATACACACTGCACAGTTAACTGTGTAACTGGGGTCTCTGTTTTGCCAAGCTGGTTCCTGCTTTGCAAACAGTTTGGGGAGGAGATAAAATATGTGATGAGAGCACTTTGAAAAGTTAAATGCTGTGTAAAAGTGCAAGGTATCATTATTTGCAAGGAAATTATCCACACGGAGGAACATCTGTAGGCTCTGAGGGTCTGATTGCTGAGTATGTCCTTGCATTGATGACAACGAAGAGGAATGTAGGAGGGAAGCTTGGAGCATGTGACTAGTGGGGCTGCCTCTGGATGCAGCATCTGGCTCCTTTAGTTTCTGTGTTCTTTTTTCATTCACATGATCACTATCCCTTTTTACTGGTAAAAGTTCAGGGGTTCAGGGCCAGCAGGTGGCCTGGAGGTTAAGGTACTGGATTCCCACATGGCTGACCACAGTCTTAGACCCAGCAGCTTGAAAATCATGACAGCCATGTGTGTGTATGTGCCCAAAATTCTGAAAGTAGAATGGAAAAGAGATCGCAGTGTGGCCATTCCCCCAGGAGGTGATTTCTGACTTTCTCTCTCTCTGTCTCTCTCCAGCAAGTGCAAGCACAGTAGGGGGGGGGGATGTTCAGGGACTCAGAATATCAGATTTAACAAAACAACACTGCCAAGACACTCTTGGCCTTGGGAGAATCTTTCCTGACCTCAGAGCCTCAATTTCCTCGTTTGTAAAAGTCTCAAGTTGACTTGCCTTGTTTTAGAAGCTCTAAGAAAACACAAGATGATTACAAATTTTAATATAAATTTTGCATTTTTGAGAGGGACCTACATTTATACTATTTATTTTTTAAATATACCCTTCCAATTTCCAAATGCTTTATTGCTTTAGTATTATTATTGGCTATAGCGTGTATCTGCTGGTGGCAGGGTTGGGGGGAGTGAGAAAGCACCCCCCCCCAGGGGCTTAATATGCCACCATCCTTTCTCTATTCCTTTCTAGGGATGGTGGGCATGCATGCACAGGTACCTGGTGTGTTTTTCAGGCTGTCAGGCCCAGAACTCAAACTGCACAGTCAGTCATGTGGGATCCAGTTACCTTAATAATCAGGTCACCAGTTGGCACAGATTTACACATTTTAATTATTAATTTGTTCTTGACTTCCCAACTTTAGAAAACTATACTAGTAACTGGGTTGATTTTTCCAATTCCTTTAAGGGATGGGAGCAGTCTTTGAAACATTCATGAATTGAGAGTCAGCAGGTGGAGTAGTAGATAGGGCATTGAACTCCCACATGGCCAACCGTGGTTTGAGTCCTAAACCTGGGGGGTGTGTGTATGTGTGTGTGTGTCCTTTAATTTTCTTTCTTTCATTCATTCATTCATACTTTCTCTCTTGCATCCATCCATTGTCTTGTTAGCAAATACACATGCCCTATGGGAAAACAAAATAAAAAATTTATAAAAAATGAGTATTATCAAAATATATGCAAGAATTTATTCTAACAAGATAAACTTACACTGTAATTTCATTTTCTCATAAACATTTTGAGGTCCCGTGGTGTAGTCTTCTGATTCAATGTCTATATATTTCAATACATTCAAAAATTTTACTTCCTGATGCTAGAGTTGGTTTTTCTTTTTATTCTTTTCATTTTTGAGAGGTTTTTGTTATAGGGTGCATGCGCTCACCAGAAAGACAGAGAGAGACAGAGAGACAGAAAGCGAGAAATCACACCCCCGGGGGGGTGGCCACACTGCAATCCCTTCTCCTCCATTCTCCTCTCGAGATCTTGGGCACATATGCACACGTGCCTGGCGTGAGTTTAAGCTCCTGGGTCTGGGACTCGAACTGCGGTTGAATATATGGGATTCCAGCGACATAGCCATTACGCTAACTGCTGGTCCCAAGGCTAGAGTTGGTTTTTCAGTTCAGTTCTTCTAAGTGATATTTCTAATTCAAGATTTGTATATAATAAAGACTCCTGTATCCTCAGACATTGTAACCAAGCCAGATCTCACTTTAATAGGGCAAAGAAGCAGAATGCCAACTTCAATACCAGACACCATTTTACTGAAAGAAAATTAGGCAAAGCAAGCAAAAACTTCTCATTTTTCTTCTTGCTAGTTTTCTGTAGAATGTTAAGTGATGTGATCCAATACAAAGCAAATACTTACTTTCCAAATTTTTATTAGTAACTTAGGAATTTTTATGCAGCAGTGGAAACCAATAATTGTACGCATAATGTTTTAATGTGTCATGTAATATGATAATAAGACTTTTGATAGTGGCTTTTGTGGTTATAGAACGAGTCCTTACCATTGCTTATCCCATACTGAACATTATTAATTCATTTATGTATCCCATACTGAACATTATTTGATTTATGCAGAATTACCCATGGAAACCTATTTTAATTCCATCTACATATATGGGGGGGGGAGCCAATATACTTATCTTCAGTAAGATCAATTTCCTCTGGGGACTTGAAATTACAATTACATTATAAAGTATTTGCTTTATCTTTTTGGAAAAGTTTGCTTTACTCATGGTAGAGAGTGTGCATGCATGTGCATGAGAGAATAAGATAAAGAAAAACAGGCACCCTCACCCTTGTCACCTGAACCCCTTTTCCCAGCCTACCAGCTTCTCAAGGTCTCAGGCACACAACTAGTGTGTGTGTGTGTTTTCTTTTCTTCCTTCCTTCCTTTCTTTCTTTCATTCTTTCTTTTCCTCTTGCATCCATTCACTCTATGTCATTACAGCATACAAAATGAATTTTCCCATCCAGAATACACTGTATATTGGCTCGATCCAATTTACACATTATCTTCCACAGATAAATTTCCATTTTGTGTTTCTTAAATACTTTACTTCTCCTCCTTCCCCAGCCCCCAAATTTCCTCCTTTTTACTTGCTGCCAGTTCCCACCCTCCTCCACACCTAGTGTATTTTCTAGTTGACTAGGGACCCTAAGCTGTGGTCAGCCATGTGGCTTCCAGGACTCCAGTTCAGTATGCTACTGCCTGTGCCATCAAAACTATCAAAACTGGGCCAAATTTACTTTATCTATTAAAAGATACCTAGTTTAAAATTGTGGTTAAGAGCAGAAACTCCAGATTCTGACTGCTTCGGCCTGAAATCATGACCCGTTCCCCTGGTGATAATTTTCTTACCTTGTTACTAAATCACTTGAAAGCCTCAGTTTTCTGTCCCATGAAATGTGCATAGCATATCTATCTGACTTACGTTATGTAGCCAAGAGCTTACAGCTTGTGTTACAGCTTTTGTGTTGGAGAGAAATAATTTTCCTTTTTTAAAAAAATTTTTAATAGACGGAGTAAATACAGTAAAGCAAAACAAGAAGCGGACGAAGAGAAACATTTGAATCAAGGTACAAAAATTGTATTACCAGTTTAGTCTTTTTTTTTTCAGGACATGGCTCATATTTTCTAGTTTAAAAATATCTATACAATTTTATTGTGGTTACTGATAGTGTATTATAAGTTTCTTATCCAAATAAGATAATCCAAGAGTGTCAAACTAAAATAGGTGATATGGAACCATTGGAAGTGAGATTAAGATAGAGATTGTATGGTTCCTTAAGATTATTTTTCTTTATTTTATCCTTCATCTTGAAAAAGTATTGGTATCACTGTCTCATTCTTATGACTGGATGGCAAGATTTAATGGCTAATTTTTCTCATTCAGTCAATGACTTGCAGGTGAGGTAAAGAATAAGAAATTGAACAATAATTGCTACTCCCCAAATAATGATTGTATGTAATATAGAATTTGTGACCAGTAATAAATCTTTAGTTTTTGTGATTATTTTGTTGTTCCACATGTGATCAAAGAATCAGTTCAAAGATGTGGCTCTGGAATGATGTAAGCAAGGTAGTAGACTCTTAAATGGATAGTGGTTGATGACTATCCAGGACATTGTTCAACAAAACTCTTAAGATGACAACAGTGTCCAGGATCTGTAGTGACCAGTAAATTAGCCAGCAGCCACATGTATTATTGACTACCTGAAATGCACCTAACGAACATCAGAAAGTGAATTTTAAGCTTAATTTAATTTTAACTTATTTACGTTTAAATAGTCACATAAAATAGCCACATGTATTAAATGGCTAACGTAGTAACACAACGAGATAGAAGAAATCGACTGGGAGTAACAAGAATCATCTTGAGGAAGATTTTCTTGACTACAGCTTATCAAGGGATGAGGGGTATGGGGTGCCTGATAACTGGCTATTTGTTTGCTTGGTTTCCTTTCTACAACCATACCAATAATTTTCACTTGGGATATATATATTTTTTAAAAATAATGTATTAAGAAGAAGTAGCAAGAAGATGCCAGTTTGAATAGATTATTCTTATTGGTAGGTACTGAGATGATGACAAGACCAAAATGCTTGGAAAATTAAGTGGATTACACCAACTGATGTCAAGCACACAGTCAGTGTCACTGAGGGAAGACGTGTGAATGCCAGTTGAAAGCTCTTCAGAAATTACAGTTGCCTATTGGCCCAAATGGGCTACCTCAGTCTCCCATTCTGAATTTAGTTTTTAGTTGGTATGCATTATGGCTAAATGATAGTTCCTGATGTTCAAACAATTTGAAATGAGTTTACAAAGGTTGTTTCCAGCTGAAGCTTCCAGGCAAGCTTCAATATCTGTTTATAACACCTTCTTTCGAGAACACAATGAGAGTAGAAGTCTAGTACAGTCTGTATTTTCCTCTTACCTATATTGGTGTAGGATTAATATAAGTTTGCTCATTGTCAGTAACATTCAATTGGTTCAGATATTGGCAAAATGTGACACCCCATAGACAGGGCCAGTTGAAAAAGCGTCTATTATCTTCCTTAAGGGAGGATACTTGAAAATGGTAGACTTAGTGCAAAGATCAGGGCACTACTTATGAGTAACTAATTTCCAGTTGTGTATTCAGTATTCAGCTAACACATTTGAAGTTTCCTTTAGAGATTTTCTTTTTAATCACGAGATAGGTTGTTTTGAATATCTTGTCCTTGAAGTGTGAAGACATTCCAGGAAGTCAGGAGAGCCTTTTTTTTTTTACTTTTTTTCTTTTTAATTTATGAAAGGGTGTGTATGCTCTCAGGAAAGAGACAAAGACAGAGAGGGAAAGTGAAAAAGCACTCCCCGTGGGGAATGGCTACATTGCAGTCCCTGCTCCTCCATTACTCTGTGGTCTCAGGATTTTGGACATACATTGGCTCCAGGACTTGACCTGCACAGTTCTTCATGTGGGATCCAGCTGCCTTAACCACTTTGCCACCAGCTGGCCTACAGCCTTTTAAGTAACTAACAATTCTTTGTTTACATGTTGATGAAAACCAGAGCAAGGATTTAAACATTTGCATATGTCAAGAGTTTATAGTTAACTTGAGTTTTTCTGTGTCAAATATTTTTAGACCCAAACTACTTACATTTATTAAGGGTTTCTGAGATGCGTTCAACCAACCTACCATATATTTATTACACAGGTGTTAGAACATATGTGGACCCCTTCACATATGAAGATCCCAATCAAGCAGTTCGGGAATTTGCCAAAGAAATTGATGCTTCTTGCATTAAGATTGAGAAAGTCATAGGAGTTGGTAAGTGTCTGAGCATGAGTCTAATACGTTTCTTTTCTGGTTGGATATTAAATATATGTATGTGGAATATATATATATATATGGTTGAGTTCATTATATGTATATTTATACACATGAATATTCATATACCTGAAACTTCCTTAAGTATAAAATATATGCTATCAAGAAATTTTCCTTTTGATCTTTGGAAAAAACTTAAGCATGTGTAATCCAAAGTCAGATTATATTCAAAATGTTCACTCTTTACTAACTGTAAGACTTTGGGCAAGTTTCTTCACTAAACCTTGCTTTTCACCAGTAAAAAAGAGCTCTAATAATAGTCTCTACTTCAGGGTTTCAGGAAAGATTCAAAAAAAAAAAGAATCTATGTAAAACACTAATATAGCACCTGGCATGTAAAAAACACTCGATAAATATTAGCACTTACTCTGGTATCTTGAACGTGTTTGTGGTCCACTGTAGATTCTCTTTCTCTCTCAAGGTGAATTTGGAGAAGTGTGCAGTGGCCGTCTCAAAGTGCCTGGCAAGAGAGAGATCTGTGTGGCCATCAAGACTCTGAAAGCCGGTTATACAGACAAACAGAGGCGAGACTTCCTGAGTGAGGCCAGCATCATGGGACAGTTTGACCACCCAAATATAATTCACTTGGAAGGCGTCGTCACCAAATGTATGCGGGTCACTCTCTTTATAATGCCAAGTTAGAAGTTACTGGGAAATTAAACACACATTTTCTTTCCAGGGAAATGACAGATGGAGCAGACCCACTGATTGCTAATAGGAGGAAGTCAGTGCAGGACAAGTCATTAATCTTGTAGTCAGCTCTAAATGGGTCTATGGTTTCGGCTGATACCCTAGCTCTAAGGCAGCTTGTGTGAGATTTTAGGGAAATTAATATTGCAGATTTTTGGTATGCCATACCATCTTTCAATTCTGTGATAGGCTAAATGGATTGTCACAGGTTAGGCACAAGCAGATGGTAAACAAAATAAATTTTAAGTACTTTTCAAATAAAGCACAACAAAACCTTAACACACCTTGCACTGGTGGCTTCTGTTCCAGATGCAGGGAGTGGTTCCTGGGAATCTTTATTATATTGGGGGATTTGCTTGTCTGCCCTGTCTGATTTATGGCAGTTGCGGCTCAGCACCTATTTACAGTAACACCTGGTTGAACCTTCCTTTTTTAGTCCATTAGCATTCCCTGAGCTTGCGAACCACGCTTTAGCTAAAATATGACACAGCTCAACAGATGCATTTTTTGAAGCAAACCCTGAATACATCTGTAAGGCTGGCAGAGCCAAACTTAGAGTGCCACATGGACAGTGCAGCTGAAGCACTGACTGTTTACGGTGGCTCTATGCCAGGAGCCTTGGTACCTACTTGGGTTACTACATTCAAGGATCTTGTAAGCCTGGGGCGATGTCTCCAGAAAGGCCAAAGCTTCTCTTATTTTATTGTTTTCTGTGAAAAGTATCTTCAATCAATGTGTGTAGAGTGGTGATACCATGGCTGTTCCAGAGGATAAAGCCATGAGGAAAGGGGAGTTTAAAGAGTAATATTGATACATTAAGTCTGGGTCAGAAGGGTAATAGGATACAAGGTACAAAATCTTTGGAAAGTAGAAAGGAGGAGATTACCAAAAAGAGAGAACATATACACTAGTTCAGTGGTCCTGAAACATCAGTATATATAACAATCTTCTAAGCCAACTGGTGGTATGGTGGTTAAGGTGGCTAGATCCCACATGGTCAACCACACAGTTTGAGTCCAGACCTGGTGACTTGAAAGATGTTCCAAGCACTTGTATGTGTATGCCCAAAATCTCAAGAGGAGGGAGAACTGGATGATAAGGAATTGCAAGGTGACCATCCCCAATGGGTGAGTGTTTTCTCACTCCCCTCCTACACCAACACCCCCTCCTCTCTGACAAAACGTGTGTGTGTGTGTGTTCGGTGTGTGGCCACCTAACTAATCAAACCATATATATGGTTTCTTGAATCTTACCTCTACAAGTTTGATTGAGCAGGAGACCTGGTCCATGTATTTGCACTTAAAAAGGGCTTGCCACTGGTGGAGCCAGTCTTCAAGTCTAAACACTTGTGTATCAGTGCTATGGCTATTAAAGCACATGATCTTGACTAGTTGATCAACCTTTCTGTTTCATTTTTCTTATGTGTAAAATGGAGATTAAAAATAGAATTTGCCTTAGAAGATTATTTTTGGGAGATGAAGCAAAATATTTAGAGTGGTTTGCATAATGACAAATTTTAAAAATACCTTTCAAGCATTAACTGGTGGTGATCTATCTTAAGAAGTACCTTTTCCCCATCTTAAGAATCCCTTGAAAAAGAAAACTTGGTGCAAAGGATATATAATTTTCCACCTAATGTGAGGGCTATAGTTAGCATAGAATAGTTCTATTTGCTTTTAAAGATTAGTTTCACAGACAGGATATTTTTCTGTTGCTTGTGGCCTTCAGGGCTGCCCAGAGCCCTTCACTACTTTAATTAAAAGATAACATTCAGTTTAAATACTTCTGCAGGTCCATTTTCTAAAAAGGAGGCTCTGTTCGGCTTAGGGTGTTTTTCCTGCCGCAGACAGTGATTTTCATAGCACCTCTGCAGATGAGAGAAGAAACAGGGGATCTTTGTATTAAAGTCCCACCGTGCCTCTAAAACCCGTAGCTATTACAGCTGTAACTGTTATAAATGACTGGATGCATTTGCATAATGCAGTTGTCACTGAATTAAAATGATTTAAAATATCCACCAGAGAAGCTGTCCCAGGCCCGTGCCTTTCTCCTCCTCGCCACATCCCTGTCTGTTGAAGGAATGGAGCCTCCTCCATCCATGATCACAGTCCAGGCCCAATTTATGAGCCCTCTGCTTGTGGAAACATTTATCTTTATTTCTCTTGTAGAGTCGTAAAGCTTCTGACAAATGGATACTTTTAATAAACAGAAAAAGGAATGTAGAGAAATTGTGAAGATGGTGCCAAGAGTCAGACTAGGGAGGTGTGAGGGTCAAAGGGCAGGATGGAAGAGTGTGAATTCATTACCAGCAGTTACTTGAGTAACTTTTAAACTGACAGGAGGACCATAAATTCTCCCCACTACCCTTTCTCTTTTGGATCTTCTACTCTCTCCTCCACAGATCCAGAGGGATCTGGTAAAATGAAAGTAGGTGTTAATGCACCGTCAAGAGAGTCAGTCACCCTTTCTTGTTAGTTGACAAAGTATCTTTTGATTGAGGCAGGTTAATTAAAACTCATTTAGATGCATTTGTTCTATCAGAAGACCTTGGTCATAGACATAGGGGATAAATGGATCTGAGAACTAAGAGCTTCCTATTTATATTGATGGAGAATGGAAAGATCACCTCCTCCAACTACGACGCAAGAATGGAAATAGTTTTATCCATCCTTGCCTTTGCACCGAGGTTCTTACTTTTCTGCCAGCTTTCATTCCTCACATGAAAATAAAATCTCCATGACTTGTTTTCTAATTCAAATTCTTTCCCTCTGAAAGATTTCCTAGACGTAACACCAAAAACACCATCAAAGAACAAATTGATAAACTGGAATTCATTGAAATTTAAAACTTCTTTCATTCAATATTTTCACCTCTAAATAAGACATTTCTGCTTTCTCCATTGTAGAAATTATGAGCTGAGAGGGTCTTTGGGGAGGAAATGTATTAGTTTTGAAAAGCTATAGGGGCTTTTCACCAGTGAAATTATATATAACAATCTTCTAAGCCAACTGGTGGTATGGTGGTTAAGGTGGCTAGATCCCACATGGTCAACCACACAGTTTGAGTCCAGACCTGGTGACTTGAAAGATGTTCCAAGCACTTGTATGTGTATGCCCAAAATCTCAAGAGGAGGGAGAACTGGATGATAAGGAATTGCAAGGTGACCATCCCCAATGGGTGAGTGTTTTCTCACTCCCCTCCTACACCAACACCCCCTCCTCTCTGACAAAACGTGTGTGTGTGTGTGTTCGGTGTGTGGCCACCTAACTAATCAAACCATATATATGGTTTCTTGAATCTTACCTCTACAAGTTTGATTGAGCAGGAGACCTGGTCCATGTATTTGCACTTAAAAAGGGCTTGCCACTGGTGGAGCCAGTCTTCAAGTCTAAACACTTGTGTATCAGTGCTATGGCTATTAAAGCACATGATCTTGACTAGTTGATCAACCTTTCTGTTTCATTTTTCTTATGTGTAAAATGGAGATTAAAAATAGAATTTGCCTTAGAAGATTATTTTTGGGAGATGAAGCAAAATATTTAGAGTGGTTTGCATAATGACAAATTTTAAAAATACCTTTCAAGCATTAACTGGTGGTGATCTATCTTAAGAAGTACCTTTTCCCCATCTTAAGAATCCCTTGAAAAAGAAAACTTGGTGCAAAGGATATATAATTTTCCACCTAATGTGAGGGCTATAGTTAGCATAGAATAGTTCTATTTGCTTTTAAAGATTAGTTTCACAGACAGGATATTTTTCTGTTGCTTGTGGCCTTCAGGGCTGCCCAGAGCCCTTCACTACTTTAATTAAAAGATAACATTCAGTTTAAATACTTCTGCAGGTCCATTTTCTAAAAAGGAGGCTCTGTTCGGCTTAGGGTGTTTTTCCTGCCGCAGACAGTGATTTTCATAGCACCTCTGCAGATGAGAGAAGAAACAGGGGATCTTTGTATTAAAGTCCCACCGTGCCTCTAAAACCCGTAGCTATTACAGCTGTAACTGTTATAAATGACTGGATGCATTTGCATAATGCAGTTGTCACTGAATTAAAATGATTTAAAATATCCACCAGAGAAGCTGTCCCAGGCCCGTGCCTTTCTCCTCCTCGCCACATCCCTGTCTGTTGAAGGAATGGAGCCTCCTCCATCCATGATCACAGTCCAGGCCCAATTTATGAGCCCTCTGCTTGTGGAAACATTTATCTTTATTTCTCTTGTAGAGTCGTAAAGCTTCTGACAAATGGATACTTTTAATAAACAGAAAAAGGAATGTAGAGAAATTGTGAAGATGGTGCCAAGAGTCAGACTAGGGAGGTGTGAGGGTCAAAGGGCAGGATGGAAGAGTGTGAATTCATTACCAGCAGTTACTTGAGTAACTTTTAAACTGACAGGAGGACCATAAATTCTCCCCACTACCCTTTCTCTTTTGGATCTTCTACTCTCTCCTCCACAGATCCAGAGGGATCTGGTAAAATGAAAGTAGGTGTTAATGCACCGTCAAGAGAGTCAGTCACCCTTTCTTGTTAGTTGACAAAGTATCTTTTGATTGAGGCAGGTTAATTAAAACTCATTTAGATGCATTTGTTCTATCAGAAGACCTTGGTCATAGACATAGGGGATAAATGGATCTGAGAACTAAGAGCTTCCTATTTATATTGATGGAGAATGGAAAGATCACCTCCTCCAACTACGACGCAAGAATGGAAATAGTTTTATCCATCCTTGCCTTTGCACCGAGGTTCTTACTTTTCTGCCAGCTTTCATTCCTCACATGAAAATAAAATCTCCATGACTTGTTTTCTAATTCAAATTCTTTCCCTCTGAAAGATTTCCTAGACGTAACACCAAAAACACCATCAAAGAACAAATTGATAAACTGGAATTCATTGAAATTTAAAACTTCTTTCATTCAATATTTTCACCTCTAAATAAGACATTTCTGCTTTCTCCATTGTAGAAATTATGAGCTGAGAGGGTCTTTGGGGAGGAAATGTATTAGTTTTGAAAAGCTATAGGGGCTTTTCACCAGTGAAATATTTCTATTTTCTGACTGTCTAAATCCAAACAAACAAGTACAACAATGAAAGTATAAACATTTTTGCTGTATCATACTGGCATTTTCTTTGCCCCCCCCCAGCCAAGTCTTTTATGGACTCTTTTAGTCTTTTGTTAGTAAAAAAATTGAGGATTACCTCCCTCTGCCCTCCAACAATGCCCTTGAAAGAATTTCAGACCCTGTGCCCATTGCCAGTGATTAAGAAACTAAAGCATGGTTCTTATTTCCTAAGGAAGAGAACTAAAGTGAAATAAAAGTGTTGCTCCCCACACACACACTCACACCTTAAACTCTGTTTTTATTTCTTTACTCAACAAAAGAGAAAGGTGGAACAGGAATGTTCTAGTACCGAATTAAAATCTTGTTTCAGATGAAATAATTGACCGAACATTTTGTGTGGTTATTTTGGGTTATGTTCTTTGGTTTTGCTTCATTGAAGTGGGCAGTTTAGGGAAGGAAGTAGAACAAGCTTATTCATAGGTTAGAAAAAAAAAGGGAAGGAAAAGGATTCAACCTCCAACCTGAGAACGACCAGGGGAAAGAAGTCGTTGTGTGTGTGGCTTTGGAGCTGTGTCTAAGGAATAAAGTGTGTGACACACCTACTGATCTCTGAAACTCAGGGTTTTTTGTCCATTGACTTATTTAGCATCACACAAGTGGCCCTTCTGGGAACAAATAAATAAATTATCCTAAAGATTTTTTCACATTGAAATAGGCCTGCCTGTTTATCGGTTTCCCTTTTGCTTGAGAGAACAATTATCTATTCATGGACTCCCTGGATACCAGAGGCCACTTTAGTTAAAGACCTTATCAACAAGCCACACTAAGGGTTAACCTTCCAGATGGAATTTAAACCCACTCGTCCTTTTAATATTTCATTCCCAGCTCCCCACAGCTGAGGCATAAGCTTGGCTTGTTTTAATTAAATTAGATCGCACAAGACAGGTGTCTTGGCAGTGAAATTGTGCACGGCCCATTTTTATCTCATTAACTGCAGTGCTCATCAAGGGTTTGTGTTTTTCTTTCTGCAAACTCCAGGTAAACCAGTAATGATCATAACAGAGTACATGGAGAATGGATCCTTGGATGCCTTCCTCAGGGTACGTGACGGCTTCATACCACACCTAAGAACGCTGGTCTTGAGAAAAGTCTTAGCAGATTTCTTACAGCCATTCTATTCAGTTGTACTCATGAACTTTTTGGTAATGGGGCAAGAAAACAAAAGGACAAATAGAAATGCTGTGATTGTTAAGGCTAGGGAATAATCCATGTTCAATGAGGGGAATGTTTGATTTATTCTTGTATCGCAGAGCCATTTGAGCCATAGATTCATTACAGCTGGACTGTTTCCATCTCTCAGGAAGCAACCCCAGCTTCTGGGTACACTCCACTGTGAATTAGTGATATCGGTCGGAAAGGCCCGGAAACAGACATAGATAGCAAAAAAAAAAAAAAAAAAAAAAAAAA
>NW_006207869.1:1542750-1549195 GCF_000334495.1 Tupaia belangeri chinensis
GCCGAGAAAAAGAAAAAGAAAAAAAAAAAAAAAAAAAAAAAAAAAAAAGAGGGAATAAATGGTTGGTGATAATTCATGTGGCCTACTGCTAATGGGATTGTTCCTTACTTCTTTCCTATGTAGAAGAATGATGGCAGATTTACAGTCATTCAGCTGGTGGGCATGCTTCGTGGCATTGGGTCTGGGATGAAGTATTTATCTGATATGAGCTATGTGCATCGGGATCTGGCTGCACGAAATATCCTGGTCAACAGCAACTTGGTCTGCAAAGTCTCTGATTTCGGCATGTCCCGGGTGCTTGAGGATGATCCAGAGGCAGCTTATACTACCAGGGTAAGGAAGATCTGTGGCCTCTGGGCTTGCACTCAGTTAAAACTGCTCTTCTCTTCCTACCTGGATGCTGAAGAGCTTTGTGATTTTTTTAAACAGTTTTCTTAGTTTTCAGAACCTCTCCGTATCTCTGTATCCACTTTTAAGCAGTTGCTCACAAAAGAGGGATTTTGAAGCAGACTCAAGATGAGTGACCATTTTACAAAGCTACAAACTAAAAACAAAACACTTCTCCCAATTTTTGAGGCAAAGTGCTAATGAAAAATGAGAGAGTGTCTTAAATAAACTAAATGAGAAGCAAGTATGAGGGTAATTTACACACTAGGTTATTAGTTACTGAGAAAATCAAGAAGTAGCTTCATTTATCCTGGCTATTTTTTTTCTTTTCTTTTAAACTTTTTTTTCCTTACTTTTCCTTCCTTCCTGTTTGCTTGAAATTTTATTTTGTCTTTTCTAGTCTTTAAAATTGAAATCCTATTCTAAACAAGACAAAGCAATGTTTTTAGTTGGTTAGCTACCAAATCTGAGAATGTGTATATGGGATTTAAAAAACATTTACACTGTGCAAGGTTTCCCTGTATGTAATGGCCTTCATTTTACTACTGGTGGATAAGCATGGATTAGGGCACAGTTAAGAGTTCCCAGTATACAGTTAATGGCTATGGTATCTTAACTTGACAATCTGAATATAAAATACTAATGAAATAAACACAGAATCATAAAACAGTTATTGGCCATTAAGGCTGATGCTGTTAAAATCAACATGAAGCAGTTACCAGCCGTTTCCCCCAGTTAACAATCATCATTTTGCATCTGCAATCCAAAGCACTGAGTTTTTGGTTTTCGTTGGTTGGTTGGTTGGGTTTGGGAGAAGGACTGTTTCTTTGGCTCTTGAATTTCAAGTCCATTCATTTAGAATAGAACACATGCTTGTGAATGCTGTAGATCTCTCTCATTTTTATCCCACTAGTTAAAGAATGAAAAATTTTATAAAGGCTTCTAGAATGATTCACTTACACAGATTGAACCTTAGCCAAATATTGAAGGGAGGCAGAAGGCAGTGTAAGTGTCCTTCTTCATGTAACAAGTGTGACTGGAATACTTTGCTTTTTCAAAGTACACTGCAGTGTAGCAAACCAATTTTCAATATAATATATTGTCTGGTTTAGTAGCTCTATCTAACACCATAAAGCAAACTTTTATATGATGGCAGCTTGAACAGCTAAAAGGTCTGAATTCAAGTTGAATTAATTTCCCCAGGTGAAACCCTAGAGTATTTGAAACACCTTGCATATAAGCATAAACAAAGAAGAGACATTTGAGAGAAAAAAAAAATTGTAACAATTTATTCTTTTCCTGGATTAACATTCAGATACTTTAACATTGTTTACAAGCGTTTTTCTTAAAAATTTAGATAACTACAATTTTGTTCTTATTCCATTAATGTCGATAATTGCTTTAGTATCTGGTATTATTTGACTTCCTCTAAGGGCTTATTTAGCATAATCTAGCCATGTTGGGCAGGTTTGTAATGCAATATTAAAGAAAGTAGACAGTATGAAGGAGAGAAATTTTCATATTTAATTCTTCATATTTTCAATTTAAATTTCATATTTTCTTTATGACTCCTGAAGCAGTATTAAGCATTGCCTTTGTGATGGTGGGCAAGGGAACCAACATGAAGTCAAAACATATGTCAGCTGTGGCTATCCACTGATAGTCCAAGGATAGCATATATATATTGTAGAATCTAAGATTGCCTAACTTGTGCATGATCACCATAAGCAGAGCTCAGATAATAGGTAGACTTTTAAAAAATAATTAGATCACTTGTTCACTTCCCTGTGTCTCAAGAAAACATGAGGAGAACTGTCTCAACCTCGAAGACTTCAGTTAAAATAATCAAATATCTCAATATTAATTTGAGAACTATCTCAGGAATGCTGTTGTCCTACTTGGCAAGCAGAAACTACATTCGGAAACTAAAATGGCACATCAGTCATACACTTAGGGAATAACTTATGACTCAAATATTCACAGGGTGGCAAGATTCCTATCCGGTGGACAGCGCCAGAAGCAATTGCATATCGTAAATTCACATCAGCCAGTGATGTATGGAGCTATGGAATCGTTATGTGGGAAGTGATGTCCTATGGAGAGAGACCCTATTGGGATATGTCCAATCAAGATGTAAGTCTCACTGTTCTGAACTCTATGTCTTTACACTGCTATTCAGGAAGTCTGGTGTTACTCTATGGTAGAATGAATACTGGGTATGAAATGATCAATTAATGCAAGGTCTTTAATTCAAATATATCTAAGAATCCATTTCAACATTATGACCAACAATGACCATTGATTTCAAGAACCAAGATGAGATAGCTTACATGTTATAATATGGTAGATAGGTGAAGAGGTATACCGATACATAGATTGACAAGTAAACAATATTGGAGAGTATGTTTGCTTGGAGAACTTTTGAACCACACTGAAATAAAATTAAACTTTGAACTTGAAGAAAATGCAAAGGTTATGAAAGAACAAATTTTACATGTGATAAAATTGACATGAAAGTTTTAGTGAAAGAAAACGGGTGAATATTTTAGAGCTGACATAGTTGTAATTAGAGCTTGCCCCTTGAGGACTCTAAAATAAAGCTTCACTAAATGACCCTTTGTAAATTATGCACATCCCTTTAAATCTACCATCTGGACTACTTCGTAAAGGAGTACCCATGATGCCTGCAATTTCAGGAAAGCATTCAATAATGACACTAATAAGATTCCAGAGTAATAGAATTTAATTACAAACATCTTCAGTGAGAACAGAAAAGCAAAACAAAAGCCCTAGATCAGGGGGTCTTCCTAGAACATGTTTTAGCTAATTCTAGAAAATGTTATCTGGAAGGACTGGAAATCCAAATCAAAATAATATGGCCATCTATGTGTTTTGCTCTTTTCTAATTTTTTTCATGTTCAAAATAGAACATTATCAAAGAGTGTGGATAAATGCATAGTATTTAGTTTACCATTTAAAATTCCATTTAAAAAAATTCATCTTTTCACAAACTTTCTTTGACATGGAACATTACTTATCTGCCTTGTTCCCCTGAAACAACAGTAAGTTGTAAAGTCTTCACAATTAAATAAAGAAACAGAGGAATGCACTTAAGAAATAGAACACAGGTCGCCTTATCAATAAAAGAATGTTCAGCACAATAAGAGAAGCTAGGGGGCTCCTTGTACAGTTAGGTTAAAAGAATTTTCTACTGTGACAACTCAGATTAATAAGGACAGTGTTATTTTGAATTATCTGTAAATTAAAGAAAGATGTATAGCACATGGGAAGAAAGACAGCAGTGAGCATAAGTGATAGATAATTACATGTAGGAAAAAGACTGTAGAAGTGAATAGTATAAAACCTATTGTTTGATGTGATTATGCTATGCAGATAGCTTCCAGTATCTTATTGTAGCAACCTTTGGATTCAGGTTAGACTCTCAGAGAGACAAAGACAGACAACCTCAATGAGAAAGTAATGCATGCGTTTACTTATTTAATTATTTGACACGTAAGCTTTTCTTTATTTCATTTGAAAGTCATGGCCAAATATTTGTAAGAACGGAGTATGGAAATATGTCAGTTTTCCTGCCCTAAATATAATCAGAACTCCAATTTGGATAGTCATCATACTATACAAAAACAATATTATTGCTTTAAACTTTCAGTTGTCTGGCTTTATCCATGAAAAAGCATCTGAAGCCATTTCTGACCCTCAAATAATATTGATATATCATTTGTCTGTGTTGGAGTCTGTGTAGAAGAGGAATCAATAGAAATGGAACCAGGGAATTATTTTCATGAGTAGAATTCATTTAGAATATGGTAAATGGAGTGAAAGTAATTACTGAAAATATGTCAAACTTAGCAAGTTATTTCTTTTAACCTTCTGTCCCCCAAATATTCAGCAGTAAACTGAGAAAACATGCTTTATTAACTCATAAGCCATCTTCCAAAGTGGCAGTGGATAGGAAGCTTATGAAAACGTATTAAATCAATCTGAGGAGTTATAGTACACTGTGTTACCTGGCGTCAGCCCAGTTTTGATTGCATTCTCATCAGTCCAACATAATACACTTTCATCCAAATAAGAGTCAATACCATGCACCTAAAAAATAAAAGAAAGCCAGGGGATCCAATGGACCTAATGTAATTGTCAGAAATAAATAAAATAATGTTCAGTAAGATAACTTAGAGAAGTCTACCTTAGAGGAAGAAGTAGACAATACTGATACAAGAAGACACTGGCAAAATACATAGAAGAGAGAGGGTTAGAGTGTTTAATAAATCACAAGATAGCTAAATTAAAAACAGACACTAGTCATAATGTTATGTGGTTTCTGGACCCAGCTCCCAGATGCACTGCCTCTCTTCTGTGGAAGGCAGATTTCTGAGCAGTCAGTGAACCACTACGGAGGAATCTGGTGTGGCCCTTGAGATGGCTCCAGGCATTGATTGTTTCTCTTGCAGCTGTCATTGTGGTAGACATAAAAAAAAAAAAGAAAAAAAAAGAAAAAAAAAGAAAAAAAAAGAAAAAAAAAGAAAAAAAAAGAAAAAAAAAGAAAAAAAAAGAAAAAAAAAGAAAAAAAAAGAAAAAAAAAGAAAAAAAAAGAAAAAAAAAGAAAAAAAAAGAAAAAAAAAGAAAAAAAAAGAAAAAAAAAGAAAAAAAAAGAAAAAAAAAGAAAAAAAAAGAAAAAAAAAGAAAAAAAAAGAAAAAAAAAGAAAAAAAAAGAAAAAAAAAGAAAAAAAAAGAAAAAAAAAGAAAAAAAAAGAAAAAAAAAGAAAAAAAAAGAAAAAAAAAGAAAAAAAAAGAAAAAAAAAGAAAAAAAAAGAAAAAAAAAGAAAAAAAAAGAAAAAAAAAGAAAAAAAAAGAAAAAAAAAGAAAAAAAAAGAAAAAAAAAGAAAAAAAAAGAAAAAAAAAGAAAAAAAAAAGAAAAAAAAAGAAAACCAGACTGATTTAAAACAAGTATAACTTTCTCCCAAACAAATAAATGTGCCTCTGGAATCTCAGAGGCTATCTGTGAACAATGTTTATGTGTAGCCAAGAAACATGAAGTATCAATCCTTTCTCTCTTTGAACTTGGCATAGCATACCATTACTACATTACTGGGATTCACACCCTGAAGGAGAAGAAGTTTAAAGGAAAGCCAGTAAGAAAATGGTATCATGCTTAGGAAGACAGACTGGAAAAAGTAGAGTTAGCAGAGAGACTGCTGAATGATTTGTTTATGTCTTGTTAGGCAAGGAGACTGGTCTGAATTGTCTTTGTGCAATGAGACAATTACCATTTACCATTGTAACTTCCTTAGATATGTAATGGTCTGCTTTAAAATGTCTGTGTCCTAAAAAAACTGTGGTTTGTTCTTATTTTTGGCTAACACTTTTTTTTTCCTTCAAATCTTCTTACTAACACCTTCAACAGGGTCAATTGGAAGTCAACTAAAAACTAGAAAGAGATAAAGAATTGATGTCTGATGATTCAGTCTTCCAAAGGAAAAATGGCTGGGCATCTGAAAGTGGGCACTGGTGTGAACCCACAAGCTATCTGAGAAAGAGGACATAGGCTAAAATGATGCAGAGGGAATTTCATTTTGAAAGCAAACTCTTACTTGCATGCTAACAGAGCTCTTTAGGTGTGCCAGTACTTCATAGCCAAATAGAAAGGGCAAGGGGCAAGGGTGTGTGATCTCTTAGGGCAATAGTCAAAGCTCTGTGCCATGTTGCTGATCTAATTGGATTCCACTGCTTTGGAACATTGATGCATTTTCACTGTAGAACTTCAGTTTGGCTCTTGCTTGCCATTTGAGAACACCTCATAAGAACAGCTGGCATCCCTCTCCTGTTGCTGGTAATCAGGTCCAGCTTTGGCGTCTGTGAAGGAGTTGGAGCTAGTCCCATGCTCAAGCTTGCAGGCAGCTTAATGTATAAGAAACATGCCAATCAGGAAGGTGGACCTCTAACAAACAGCTTGCCTGGCAGCTTTGCATACCATCTTGTTGTCTTCCATAGGTGATTAAAGCCATTGAGGAAGGCTATCGGCTAACCCCCCCCCTGG
>NW_006207869.1:1549584-1565224 GCF_000334495.1 Tupaia belangeri chinensis
TCTTGTGGTCTCCCATAGGTGATTAAAGCCATTGAGGAAGGCTATCGGCTACCCCCTCCGATGGACTGCCCCATTGCACTCCACCAGCTGATGCTAGACTGCTGGCAGAAGGAGAGAAGCGACAGACCTAAATTTGGGCAGATTGTCAACATGTTGGACAAACTCATCCGCAACCCCAACAGCTTGAAGAGGACAGGAACAGAGAGCTCCAGGTCAGCCATGCTTACCTAATAGTGATGTACGAGAGAACACATCAGAGGTAGCAGGCAGGTGGTGACTCCCTTCACAGCTTTCTGTTCTATAATCTGAGTAACTTCTTTCTTAATTAGTGGAGTATTGAAAATAGTTCTATTCACCAATTTGAAGGCCCTAAGACCTGCCAGTCCTCAAATAATAGTAAGAAAAAAAAAAAGTGCATGTGTAAATTTAAATAACAGCAAACAAGTTAAAAAAAAAAAGTGCTATTTTATGTTGCCAGACTGAAAATTTAGAAAAGAGGATGAAATGTACTTTTGGAGGACATTGGGACTGTTCCTTGAAAAGGTCAAGGAACACTGTAAGAGTAAAAATTAAGGATTAGAGGACAGCTCTTTAAACACTGTGATTTTAGGTTGACTTACAAAGTGTTCATTGTAGCAAGAGACTCATGAGGTTTCAGTTCTGGTTTTCCTTTTTTGAAGCTTCCAGATTAGAAGGAAACAGGCCCAACATAGAAACTTACCAAATTAACAGACATTTAGATGAATGTTCGAGAAGAGTTTTTTTTTTTAATAAAATGAACCATCTATGAAGAGGCAGTTATCCCGAAGAGGATCTTTATGCCGCAGTTTGCCCAACCTCAGCCAGCCAGGATCCCCTGCGCACCTAATGTGTATAGGGAGACCTTGAGACACTTACCCAAGACACTCCCATGTGGGCATTACGTCATTGCTGCACCACTGAACTGGGCGAGCTCTTGGAAATCACACTTAGACAGTCAGATATTACCTGTGCTACTTGGTAACTATGTGAACTGGGCGGAAAAATGTCTTCTAAAATTTTTGAGCTTGTTTTTTGTCTTTCTGTTTTCCAGAAGAGCGAAATAGGTGAATATTAGATCTCCTTTCGAGGACTATTTGTCATCTTTGCTTCTGAGATAAACCTCCTCTATGTTTTAGATCTTCCGCCCCAGAGTCCACGTTTTTGTCTGAGGGTTCCTAAAGCCAGTTATTAGGAGTTTGGTGTTTCCTCTGCTAGCATAGGCAGTTCAGCCACTCATGTAACATAATGACTGCTTTGTACCAATGCAGAGAATAAATCAAGGTATTGAATATACTTTTCTCAGTTCTTAATTATTCTCATTGGTGGTACTTAAATAGCTTTGATGCTCATTACTGTTCTCTGATAATGAGTTGTTAGACTAACATGCTGTGTGATTCAGCACAAAATTAGCCAAAAGTCATAGTGTTTCACAAAGAGCACAAAGACTTCTAGAACAAGGAGGACCCTTAGAGTTAATTTTCATGCTAAGGTCATTCTGACCTTGTCAGGCACTTAGAGCCAGCATGCTAGTGCTCTTGGCTTAAAGTTAGAAATAAATGCAAATTTCTTGTATAACACATATTTCTATATATCCATCATTCAATTACATGTCTAAATTCCTTGTGGTAATCTTTATGATTGATTCATAATCAGGAGAAGAATTCAATTTTGATTGTACTTGCTGTAAACACCTGCAGATTTTCTTCTCAGAAAATTGTCCTTAATTAAAATAATGAACATAAAAGAAAAAATCACAATGGCAAACTAATATTTGGACATAAAACTGATTGATAACACACGTTTTTGCTAAAATATGTATGCAAAAAGTAAGTAATACAAATAAAAATAATTTAGGTAAAAATGAAAATTTAAAAATGGAATTGGATTAATTTTGCTATGTAGAAAAAGATCAAGGCATTAGATTGACTTAATTTTGTTTTTACAAGAAACGTATTTTGAAATGGTAAAGTGCAGTAACGACTTAAATATTTTATTCAAACACAGTCTCAGGATGAAAACTATATCTGAATATTAAGATCAAACATATCCTATAATTTTTACAGAGAATGGAAGTTTAATAAAATAGAACTTAACAAGTAGCAGTATTGATATCCAGGTGATTCTAGTAAAGACTGTATGAAATACCCCTGTGAAAGTCAACCATAGGTTTATTAAGTAGTTTGATCATCGCAAAAGACCATAATTCTTTTAATATATTCTATCATAAATAGGTGATTTATTATATATCAATGTCATGAAGAATGGTGGAATTCACTCTGGACAGTGACCTAATATAAAACACCTGGCCTGAGAAATGAGTAAACTAATAAATAAGTTAATAAGAAGTTCTTTGAATTTGCTGAAATCATTATTTAGGAGCTCCAGTAATGGAATACAAGAAGCACATTCCACAATCCAAACAGTGATCAAAGTGGCCATTCTTTTTGCCAGTCTTGGCACACGTGCTGGTCAGGCATGGATTGATTAAAGAGGGGATTAACTCCCTGCTGTCCCACATTTGTCTGAATGCACAGAGCCTGCCTACAGACCTGGCTGGAAGCATGCTGGACTTGAACTCTCACTGTTTTGTCTGCTTCCATCAAGTTTGGCAGACTGTAAGCTAGGAATTTTCCTTGCTCTTTCTTCGCTAAGGTTTCCATAGTTTCTGAATGAAGGTCTGTGATATTCAGGACTGGCAGGGACCAAACTTTTTTTGCACAGACTGAACAGGTTTCAGCCACAAGAGCTCCCCAATCTTTACCCCAGGCCAGGATGTTACATGCTCTGCTATGAGCATTACTGCTCTAAGAGACCCACATGAAACAACTTACAGGGTGATTAATACATGCCTTAGCAGCTTTGCAAAATTAAGGACAAAAAAACACATGCTTACATTTAACAGTGTTATTCCATTAAAAACCTTCCTTGGCTTTTTGTTTCCCCTTGCTTGTCCTATGCACTCTGACTTCTGAATCTTCTTGACTCTTGATAGCTCCTGTCTGCTTACACTTTCTCATTCCATTTCTAGACCCAACACTGCCTTGTTGGACCCAAGCTCCCCTGAATTCTCTGCTGTGGTATCAGTGGGCGATTGGCTCCAGGCCATTAAAATGGACCGGTATAAGGATAACTTCACAGCTGCTGGTTACACCACGCTAGAGGCTGTGGTGCACATGAACCAGGAGTAAGTACTCAGCGATGTAACACGAAAGGGTAAATCTAGATTTAATAGTATTTTCCTTTTTTTTTTGCTTTGAGCTGCATAATCATCCTACTCATTAAAAAAAAAAAAAAAGAAATCTGGAATGCCTCTCATTTTGATTGAGTATAATTTTACACGGCCTCTGTAAAGCACCTACATTGTTGCATTAAATTGCTTACTGAAACATTTTTATACACCTGCCTTGTTGTGCTGTGTTAATTGTGGCTGATTCAAATGTGTGTCTGCATGAAGATCCCCAAAAGAGTCCCAGTCCCCATAACTTTTACTTTCTCTCTTTTCTCACCCTACATACAGTGACCTGGCAAGAATTGGCATCACAGCCCTCACACACCAGAATAAGATCTTGAGCAGTGTCCAGGCGATGCGAACCCAGATGCAACAGATGCACGGCAGGATGGTTCCTGTCTGAGCCAGTACTGAATAAACTAAAAACTCTTGAAAATTAGTTTACCTCATCCATGCACTTTAATTGAAGAACTGCACTTTTTTTACTTCGTCTTCGCCCTCTGAAATTAAAGAACAAAATATCTGCAGCATTGCTTGGTGTACAGATTGCTGAAACTGTGGGGCTCACAGCAATGACAGCCGGTCATTGGAGTTAGACCTGGAATGAACGGTTTCTCAGAAGTACTTCTGTCCATCACCAGTCTGTAAAATACATGTATCTATATAAATAGAACACTGCCTCCAAGTTTTGATGCTGTAGTTCGCTGCCAGATTCGGAGCTTCTCTGAGACATCCTTGGTCCTCTCTGCATTTGGAATTACAACTGCGGTATTTTGCTTGTGGCACAAATTACAGTCATCACTCTTTCACTGGAATGAAGACCATGCCCGGGGACATATTTGAAGGACTCGATTGTAGCTTTTGGGGCTTGGTTCATCCCATGGAAAAAAAAAAAACAAACCTAGGTGAAAACCACATGGCTCATCAGTGTTGCTCTTCAGTGCTCAGGCCACCTGGAGGATTACTATGACATAGGGGAGGGGCTGGAAAGGAAAGGAAAGTGGATTTATAAAGAAATACAAAACCCCAAGTCCCCAAACCCCAAACTGGACAAATGAGGTCTACGTCTTTGGGCCTGAGGCTGTACCATATACAGTCTTGTTTGGGGACTCTACATACCAGTAACTACCTTATGGATAGTGGGCTGTGACAATCTTGAACAGGGAACTTTCACATTTCCCTTCTTTAAAGCAACTCCAAATCTGCAAGGTAAGTCTGAAGAACAAGCAAATCTTTCTCCTCTGGAGACAATTTTGCTTAAATTTGATCTCACTTGAAAGACTAAAGAGTAAATATGATTTTACATCTATCAGATATGTCTGGGTTTTCTTTCAGGACTTCAGTCCTTCTTGACTATGAGAGGACCCAAAACAGCATGGCTCCCTGCTATTTGTTCAGAAAACAGAGAAATAGGAGCTCCCTGAAATTAAGTTCCAGAGGACGGGTTTTGGGCCCCCGCTGGCTGTGCTTTTACTCATGCAGTGTTCCTATTGTCCTTTAGTACCATTGATTCATGCCACACCATAAGTAAACTGTACGTTCTGGTGTGTTTTAACTGTGACCTGTCACACAAAGTCAGCTGTAGAATTTTTCTTCAGATTGGCTCTCAAAAACTTTCAGATTTTGGAACATTTCTGATTCCCAAATTTTAGATCAGTGATGTTCAACCTGTCCTAAGAGTGTTTTCCATTAGAATTTTCTTTCCTGCTTCAGTAACCTCTATACTGAGTAGTATCAGCCTTTCAGTCCAGGAGGATTTTCCAGAATGCCAAGAGTGAGACTTGCAATTCACTTTGAGTGTCTCTTTATTGGAAACTTGACCTGAAAAACAAACAAACAACAACAAAAAACTACTCTTTTCATTCGAAACTTTCAAGGCTTATATTTTATGTCTCAGAATTTTCTTCTTGAAACAAGTGAATTAAATCACTTTATTCATTCTTAGAAGCAAAGGGCCTAAAATTTGAATTGGACACATTTTAATTCTCTAACTCTCTAATTTTTATCACTTTTAAGCAAAAGCTTGGCTGACTCCCCCCCACACACACACACACACAGCCCAGGAAGGGCAAATACTCTTGCCAGAGAAAGAGACAGAGAGAGGAAAAGTGAGAAATGAACCTCCACACACATACTCCTGGGAAGATGGCCATGACACAACCCCTTCTCCATCATATTCCTCCTGGCGTTTTGGGCACATGTGCCTAGCATGATTTTCAAGCTGATGGGTCCAGGACTCAAACCTCACAGTCAGTCATCCAGCACCTTCACCTCCATGCCACCTGCCGTTGGGGCCATCAGCTTGGCTGATTTTAATGACCTATTTTTCCCTTAGTTTTATACTGAACGTGATGTCTTATATAGCAAAGAATGCTCAACTTGATGCTGTCAAATCATGACAGTATAGTAAAAACTTTTTTTTTTTTTTTGCAACATTAGATATAAAAGCTTTTTAGCTCAGAAGGAATATGAAATTTGTTACTAAAACTACTCCAACAATTTTTATCACCACTGGTTGAAGTCAGTGCATTCTGGATATTCATGCTAAAACTTGACAAATGTAGGCTAGTTTTTTTGCTTGTTTTTTTTTAAAATATTATTTTTTTCTTTCAGTAAAGCTGTGGAATATTTTATTTCAATCTCCACAATTTAATTCCACTAAGATAGTATTATGGAATTCAAGAAAAGCAGAATGTTACCTGGTGTACATTAAATCATCAGAAGTCTTGCTTTCTTAAAATCAACAAATTAAGATTTGAGGTATTTTTCTGAACATTGAACATCAAAGCAGAACTTTCCAAAAGAGAACGTGTCCATTCTAAATTATCCTAACAAGTGAACATTACATACCATGCTGGGCTCGTTACTGCTCAGCAGGTATCTCTGTAAATGAAATAATCAACTGAGGATTGAGAGAGAGGTAGAATGCAAACTCTCATCTCACTCAAAGGTCACCCTTTAAACCTTAATGTTTTAATACATACATAATTAGAGCAAGGCCGATGGAAAGGCCAAAAAAGGACTTCCCAAGTATCCAAAATAATACCCCGTAACAGTTAAGAGTGTTAACTATCTGCACTGTCTCTCAAGTTTTAGAAGGGAAACGTGAGAACAATAGGAAGGTTGCCTTGTTCCCCAGGGCGTGGAGCAAGACTCTGGCATCCAGACAGCTATGGATTCTTAAGCCAACCGAAATGTTTACACTGGGAAGTGCACTCCACTTTTCTTTATAACTCAGTTCCTCCACCTGTAAATTAAGGAGATAATGATACCTTCATAATAATACCTTTCCTAACACATGGTGTTGAAAGTGTACATGAAATACTCTTATGTAAAACACAGCAAGCTCTGCAGAAGAAAGGTATACTCTTCTTCCAACATTGTCCAAGTGCTATTCATGCATCTTTCATTTGTGATCCCAGATGGTTTATTACAACATGCCAGAGTGGGGTGAAGTGAAGTTCAGTAGCGAGGGGCCATGTAGATGAAGCATCCTCACTTTAAAGGATTTATGAGAGTTTGGGAATAAATGTGTATCTATACAAAAGGGGGCAGACCTATCAAATTACTCTGCTTGGGATAAACGTGCATTGTTTAGCAGTGAACTTTAGGAAATTGTGATTTTATAATTAGTAAGACAGTGAAACATGCAAGTAAAACTCCACTGCAATGACAGGAATGGGATGGTAAAGACGTTCTCATGTCTGCATGACCGATGCAGAAGTACAATCCTTTGTTTATTTAGGCACCATGGATTCTCTTTAACTCACGACCTCACATAGACCACATGCTTTGTCTGGTCTCTGTTCAAGAAGTCTCCCATATAAAGGAGTTCTTGAATTCAAAGGAGAGGAGAAGGTTTATTTTTCAACTCTTATTCTGGCATCAACTAGATATAACCTTCACTTTCCCACAGTTTTTCAGACACACAATCATTTTCACATACACACCAAGTCCTCAAGTTGCTCACTTAGTATTACAATTATATTTACATATTATGTGTTTATATCCAGGTATTAAGTAAAGAAGGGGGTTGGCGGACTGAAAGAGGATGAATATGTTTATGACAACCGTTCTTGCTCTGTACAAATGAAATTTCTAGTAGTCAAAGAAACTTATCATCCAAAAGTTTGCGTATTCACATGGTGTGAGTTACACTCCAAACTTTTAAGGTCACATTTATGTTCTCCTCATCTATCACATAAATATATGCCTGACTAGTGAAATTTCTCACACATTCTACATTTGATGGAATTATTGATTTCTAGAAAGAGCATCTGGAAAAATGTACCTGATCCCTTTTCTTTCATCTTTTTATAACTGTCAATATGAATAGCCTCAGTATTGACAGGTGGCCTACTGAAGATATGGGTAGTAAAACTTAATATTAATGATTTAAAATTTCTTCAAAAATAATTTACATCTGAATAATTTATGAGGAAATCTTATTTCTATCTATAAATACACCTAAATGTTATCTACAAGTTAAATATGCTCAGTTATCCCAAGAATATGAAATTGTATTTATTCCTTTCTGCACTGTAAACACCCACATACAGAAATCAAATAATTGATTTGATGACATAAGCCAAATCATCTGTAAAGATGCATTTTGGTCTCAACACCTGCTCTATACTTGAAGCTACCATTCACAAACACAAACCTTGAAATGGGAGATGTAGTCCAGGAACCAATCTTGGGTAGTCCTCACAAAGGAAAGAACTAACATTGCTTCTTTTTGTGAGTTGATTACTTGGCAAATAAGAGGACAAAGAAGAGCCATAATTATTCCATTGTTTTGTGCCAGCCACATTCAATTGTGGACTGATCTCTAAAATTCCAGGCCTTGGCTGGTTGGTTTTTGCTGTGCTGTAGGAGGTGTAAGCCCTGAAGACCTCCACCATTGGCCCAGTGAGTCTCATTGTGCCCATGCTCTACATTCTCTCTCTTCTTCCTCTTTGCATCTAGAATCTCTGGATATTTTTCTAAATTAGACACTCCCATTCATCACAAAATACTTTCTTTAAAAAAAAAAAAATCAATGCTTTTGGGACCAGCAGTTAGCGTAATGACTATGTCACTGGACTCCCATGTAGTCGACCGTCGTTCACATCCCGGACCTGGTGGCTTAAAACTCACGCCAGGTGCATGTGTGTGCATGTCCAAGATCCCGAGAGGAGAATGGAAGAGAAGGGATTGCGGTGTGGCCATCCCCCTGTGGGATGATTTCTTGCTTTCTGGCTCTCTGTCTCTCTCTGTCTGTCTGGCGAGCGCACGTGCCTAAAAGAAAAAAAAAATAGAAAAAAAAATCAATGCTTTTCTGGGATGATTGCTTGCTTTCTGCCTCTCTGTCTCTCTCTGTCTGTCTGGCGAGCGCACGTGCCTAAAAGAAAAAAAAAATAGAAAAAAAAATCAATGCTTTTCACTTCATAGTTTGTATTTTGTCAACCATTATTGTTGACTATTGGTGAGTTGTGAACCAAATAAAATCAGGATTTTCCAAGAGAGGCTATTCAACAGATTAAAGTAGGACTAGAGATTCAGACTTTGTGCATTCTAATCCCAGCTTTGCTACTTCAGAGTGTATGAGCTGTTGTAATTAAACTGCTAAGAAACATTATTTTTTGTTATTATAATTGTTATTTTTTCAGAGGTATAAGTAAAGGTGTATGATTTCCCTTCTGCACTACTTTTACTGACCCATACCAACTCCTATAAATCTGTATTCTTTCTCACAATGTTGGTTGACAATTAGCTGGTGAAATTGGTTGACGTTTTGTCTAAAGTCTTGTTCTTCTCTCTACAGGGAGTAGATTCTGCTATCTTGGCCTCACAGCCCTTCCTGTTGATTACAAAGCCCTTGGAAGAAAACAGAACACACCCTCCTCAGTTTCTTCTAAATGTGTTTCTTCTGCTTCTATTATGCCAGTTCTGGGGCACAGGCACTGATGAAACAACACCCATACCTGAAAAGAATAGATGTATGATTTTCAAATACCCTTTCCCAGTGAAAGAAACAGCAAACATTTTAAGATTCAGCATCTGTTCCCCACTTGCACTGAGGAATGTACTGTCTCACAGCACCAGCTCTGCAGAGCCCTTGTTCCCAAACTCCTTGTGGTTTTATTTATATGTATTTCCATATTCCATTCCTGTACGTCACTGTTGCATTGGTGCAGCAGCCAGTGACCCAAGGCAACAGGTCTTATGATGGACGCCAGATCTGGTGCCACTTCACACAACAAAGCCAGTTCCATGAGCTGCCTAAGATATGCATTGCTGAAGTAACATTTATCCAGGGTGTGCCATTGCAGTGATATAAATATATTTTTTCCTAGACTAAATATGAGCTGACTATCTCTTTTGATGTGTGTACATAGGTGTGAATGTGTGTGTGTGCGCGTGTGAGTATGTGTGTGTGTGTGTGTGTGTGTGTGTGTGTGTAACCTCATGCTTAGAACTGCCTGTGAATGTTGTGGAATGCTATACCTGGAGAGTTCTGGTTTTCCACCAGTTCCAAGATAAAGAGCCACATGTTACAGAGGGTCTGGAGACTCTGCCCATCCCCTTGGAAAGACAACCTGGAAATGTTAAATGTCCTGTATCTACTAGTGTATTTTTTAGCTGCCACACTAACCTTAATAAGTAATTTTACAGCTTTGGACAAAGGCATTTTTCCCCTTAATGATGGAGTAATTTTAGAACATAGATTCATTCAGGTGACAACCTATCATCAAAAGCATGAATTCTGATTAAACTCATCTGAATCGCCAATTCCTTGATGGAGAGCAAGAAGGGGATGGAATTTGTCTGGGAACCCCATGGAGTACAAGTAGCCTTTGTTTTCCTGCATAAATGGACTTGTTGAATGCGAACAAATATATGCAATTCATATACTTTTGGAGATGAACGTAGATACGTGTGTCAGCTTTGAAATGCTGTGTCCTGGATTAATACTTTGTCTCCCAATGTCACAGAAAAATACATGCCAGTGACTCTTGAGATTAATGTAGCCGGACTGAAATGGCCTCAAGCCATTTTAAGTTCCCAAATTACACGGAAAGTTCTACAGTAATTAATATGCAGCTAACTCCTGTTACCCTCAGAACTGCATCAGCCTTCCAGAATCTGAATCCCGATGTGTGAAGATTCAGTCTTGATATGATATGTATACCAAACTCCAGCCAACATACTGCCATTTTACATAATCTGAGTGGCTGCCTTGCTTATTCTAAACTGTGGTTGCAGAAACTGTGGCCATTTATATAAGCTATAACATCAAATCAGGGAAAAGTGGGGAAAAATATTCTGAACCCTATATTACTCAATAAGTAGAGAAAATCATCAATATTTATTACATTCTGACAGGGTGTGTGGCATTGTATTCTCATAACTATGCCAGAGTGACAAAGTTAATTCACCCCTTTTTGGGGACCTTAATATATTTTTAAAGGGATGTGCCTATGCATTGATGCCTGAAAAATATGTATAAAGAAATGAGATTGAATCTCTGAGCAGATCATCTTTCCCAGAGGTGAGGGTAGGAGGTCCACTTCAGGAGCTATGTCTAGCCCCTGAACAAGCTCTGGCCCCTTGAGCTTGGGTGTGAAATCATGCTCAGATCCTGTATTAAGCAGCATGAAGCTGTGTCCCCCGCACCAAATCAAGTAGCTTCACCGTGTGTCTGCTGGCCCCAAGTTACTTTTAGCAGTCTTACTAATGAAATGTTTCGATGTGTTTAAAAAAGTTATTATTTTAAAGAAAAGTGTGCTCCCAACACTGCTGGTGTGTGTGTTCTGAGACTTCTTGTATCCAATCTGTGAAGGATATGTGTATTAATCCATACACGCATATAGCCTCAATACTTGTCTGAAGACACTTAAATTCTGACCAGTAAAGAAAAGTTCTAGAAGCAATATTTTCACTGATTTAGCATTCTCCAAACGACATCAAGCATTGATACACACTGAAGAGTGCATTTATTTTTTGTATCACTCCAAGTATGTTGGAATATGCAAGGACTGTGGTTAAAATTAGAATGTATAAGGCATATTATAATTTAGTTCATACTGAAAAAGAAATTAACAGAACATTACTTGATTCATAAATGTTCCAAACGTTGAACGATCTCTCGAGTTAGACATAGATTTTCTATTTTGTTTTGTCAAGGTATTTTTCTTCCCTTCATGAACTTTAGGTACACATAACTTATGTCATTTATTTATGGTCTTTTATACCTAGTTTGTAAAATTGTAAAATAGCAAACTAAATGCAAAAAGTTTGCATTTGAAAATAATAAAGTAGTTGCCGTATACAAACCTGGAATCTGGTTGTCTCTTTTCAGTAACTTTTGCCTACGTATGGTTTTCTAAATTAATTTTTGTTTGTTTTATGAAAGCACAAATTCTTAGGTTCTAATAAGGTAGCTATCCTTACAGTATAAAAACACTGACTTCTAAATGGTCCTCACTCTTGAGAACAATGCATTTGAAAATCTGACTTAGAGTATATGAAATCCTATATCCCATTGTAATTAAGACTATGGACTTTAGGGGACCAGCAGTTAGCATAATGGCTGCGTTGCTTAACTCCCACGGTTCGAGTCCTGAACCCGGTGGCTTAAACTCATGCCAGGCACATTTGCTTGCATGCCCAAGATCCTGAGACAAGAATGGAGGAGAAGGGATTGTGGTGTGGCTATCCTCCCAAGGGATGATTTCTCGCTTTCTATCTCTCTATCTCTCTCTGTCTTTCTGGTGAGCACATGCATCCTAGAGCAAAAACCTCTCTCAAAAAAAAAAAAAAAAAAAGAGTATGGACTTTGGCAGAAATTCAGACTCCACCACTTACTAATTATGTAGTCTAGGGCAAGTCTCTTAACTTCCCTCTGCCCATTTCCTTGTTTGTGCAATAGTAATTAAAATGCCAAGAGCTTTTATAAAGATTAAATATATCAAAATGTTTAACACAGTGTCTAGCATTTAGCGAGAACTCACAAATAGTAGCTATTCTCAGTAGTCATGTGATAGTATAAACAAGCTCTTCTCTAAGATCCCCAGCTCTATGCCCTCTCTCACATCTTTGTTACTAATACAAGAAACCAGTACTAATCCTTGTCTGTGGCTTTTAACCTGAGATCCATGGGTTCTTGAAGGAGCTTTAGAACTGCAAAGGGTCTAAGACAGTCCCTAAAACTACACAAATGTTAGTGGGTATATTTGTATATGTGCTTAACAAAGAGGTTTCATAAAGTCAGTTTTTTGAAAATTTGGGCTTTTGCATGTAAGCTTGCCAGTGAGAGAGAGACAGAGACAGAGACAGTGAGAAGGAAAGAGAGAAATCACCCCCTAAAGGGTATGGACACACCACACTCCCTTCTCCATTCTCTGCCTGGGATTTTGGGCTTACACACACACACACACACACTCAGCATGATTTTCAAGCCACCAGCTCTGGGACTCAAACTGTGGTTGGTCATGTGAGAGTCCAGCAACTTAATCATCATGCCACCTGCTGACCCCAAATTCTATTACATTCTTATAGAGTATAAAAAAGATTGCTTAGGTTCCACAGTTTTAAAAAGTGCTGTCAGGACAAGCAGGTGGTGTGTTGGTTAAGGCACGAGACTCCTACATAGCCGACCATGGTTCAAGTCTCCAGCCTGGCAGCTTACTTTCTCGCTTTCCTTCTTTCTCTGTCTCTGTCTCTCTCTGATGACCACATATGCCCTGTAGCAAAATTAAAAAAAAAAAACCTGATAATAATAAATCATATTAAATTCATAATAAAAAATATCATTAAAAAAGGTGAGTGCTTGGGATCAGCAGTTAACATAATGGCTATGTCGCTGGACTCCCATGTAGTTGAGCACGGTTTGCGTCCTGGACCCGGTGGCTTAAACTCATGCCGGGTGCGTGTGCGTGTGTGCCCAAGATCCCAAGAGGAGAATGGAGGAGAAGGGATTGCGGCATGGTCATCCCCCCATTGGGGGGTGATTTTTCGTTTTCTGCCTCTCTGTCTCTCTCTGCCTGTCTGGTGAGCACATGTGCCCTATAGTGAAAACCTCTCAAAAAAAAAAAAAAAAAAGAAAAATGTGAGTGCTGTCCTCATAATTTTTTTTATTAAATATATGATCAATTGGCAAAGTCCATGTCCATTGAAAGTCAGATTCAAGATAGATTGCAATATATTAACTTCAGGGAGCAGGAGCGTGCTGTTCAGTGTTACCAGAAACGTTTTAAAACATGTTATTGATGGTCCAGCAGGTGGCATAGTGGTTAAGGCACTGGACTCCCATGTGGCCGATCATGGTTTGAGTCCCAGACCTACTGACTTGAAACTCATACTGGACACGTGTGCAAGGGTGCCCAAAATCCAAAGAGGAGAATGGAGAAGGTTTTATGGCATGGCCACCCCTGACCCGGGGTTAGGGGTGTGATTTCTTGCTTTCTGTCTCCCTGTCTCTGTCTCTCCAGTGAGTACATGCACCCTATAGCAAAAATCTCTCAAAACAAAACAAAAAATATGATATTGACAAGAGTTTCAGAATTTTAGTCAATGCCTAGCTATACTGTTTATTTCTTAACCTTCTCTCTAGAATCTGCTAAAATAATATGTAGGGTAGTTGGCAAATTATTTGTGATATGGAAGGGACTAGGATTGACCTTTTTTCCCCTACTTGTTTAGCAAGACATGAAGTCAACCAATAATGTGTTTTGCTCCGTATTTTCTAAGTGAGCTTGTATAGTGGTGTCAACATTGCCACATGTAATCTTAACAATAAACCTGAGGTTGATTTCAGCGTAGTATACAATAGGAATTTTTTTATTTTCTGGAGTAAGACTGCTAGGTTCTATGACAAATTACTTCATCATCTCAGTGATTTAACAGACTAAAGGCTTATTTCTAGCTCACATCATAGCCTAATAAAGATCCTGAGGACCTTCTGGCAACTGTCTTTCAAGCGGTGACTAATGGATCCAAGCCCCTTCCTTCCTGTGATGCTGCCATGTTCAATACGTGACTAGGGTCACCACACAAGAAGAAGAGAATGTGCATAGTTGAATTGAATGCTTTATGATCTGTCATGGAAAGGACTTCTCCCTCCACCTCTCTTACCTCCTTGGCCAGAACACAAAGGACTGAACATAACTGCCAGGAGGCTGGGATACATGGGCTTGTATGCACTGTCAGGAGCTGCAGCTGAGCAGCCAGCTGGTCTCTACCTCAAGTGCAAAGGAGGGTCACATCACATACCTAGGAAGTCAGGGAAAGTTTTTCTGTTTGTTTGTTTTTTTTTTTTGCCAGAGGATGTGTGCACCTGCCAGAGAGAGACTGAGAGAAAGAAAGCTTCATCCAGTGGAATGTGGTCATGTTGTAATCCCTACTCCATTTCTCTATCCTTTTGGGATTTGGGACATCCAGGCACATGTGCCTGGCATGTTTTTCAAGTCACCAAGGACAGGAATCAAACCATGGTTAGTATGAAGGCTCTGGTTCCTTTACATACTAGGCTATGGGTCTAGCCCAGGGAAAGCTTTCTGTGGAAGTGAGTACCACCATAAGCTTTGAGTTTGATCTACCAACAACATATCCAGTGATCCTTTCCTAGAGATGCAGAGAAGCATGAACAATGTTCAGACTTGTTATAACATTTGCATTCTCATCTCTGTCTCTCCAGATGCTTTAAAGATTGCATTTTCCTTTCTGCATCACAGATCTCCACGTTTTATCCCCATAACAGTTTTCCAACTATACACAAGAGTGCCTTAGGGCTTATAGTGCCTTAACCACTCAGACTTCCTAGAAGGAAGGAGGAAGATTGTAAGCATAGAATAAACACTAATCCCATGCAACAGATTTGAAACATTTTTCTCCAAAAAATAGAGTGAAAGTAGGATATGAAAAGCTACACCACCTTAGCCCCTTGACATCTATCAGATGGGTAAGACCTTTAAATCTTGCTTCTAGGCTTCTGATGGACTGGAGCTAGAGCTCACGCGTATAGGTTCTTATTCCTTTTATCATTCTTGAACACTAACTACATACCAGATATAGTATTAAGTTTGGTTTATTAAAAATTTTCACAATGGCTTATGACAGAGGTACTCTTTTTTAAATTTAAATTTATTTATTTACATTCATTCACTATACATCATTACAACATACAAAATGAGATTTCCCATCCAGAATATACTGTATATCCAGAATATACTTCATAATGGCTTAATCATGTATGTTATCATCAACAATTTTCCATTTCTAGTTTCACATTTATTTATTTATATTTACCCTTATGTCTACCCCTCTGCTCTTTCCCACTGTCTTCTCACTCTATCTCTGGTATCTACAGTTGTCTTCCATTCTTTCTTTTTCTTTTTTTTTTTTTGG
>NW_006207869.1:1565269-1630377 GCF_000334495.1 Tupaia belangeri chinensis
TAAGCGAGAAATCACCCCCCAGGGGGGATGGTCATGCCGCAATCCCTTCTCCTCCATTCTCCTCTCGGGATCTTGGGCACGCACGCACATGCGCCCAGCGTGAGTTTCAAGCCACCAGGTCCGGGACACAAACTGCGGTCGACTAGGTGGGAGTCCAGTGACATAGCCATTACGCTAACTGCTGGCTCCCAATAATCTAACTACTTTCAATAGCAAGTTCAGCTGGTAATGTCAAGAAAAGCAGTTTTGAATTGGTAAGGAAATTTGCTTAAAACTTAAAGCCTAGAAACAGGTTAGTATTCTCTCCAGATAGTAGGTACATGAACCTATTCACAGCTCAAGACTGGACAAAAACTCTTAAAATCGGACAACAAAGCCTAGAAGAAAAGCAGCCATATTTCAGTCAAAAGTCACAGAATGCTTTTTCAGCAGTTCACTCTCATGTACTTTATCTTCTGTTGTGGTTCAATCTTCTCAATTGAATTCTGGGATATAATATTCAACTTTAGACTTGCCCCTACAATTAAGTTAGCCATTTTCATAGTTTTTGAACTCTTATTTCTATGTGTCTGCATTTAATTTTCCTGACATAGCACTCCCTTGAGAACATCTTGGAGATCTGGTCTGGTGCTGGTAAATTCTTTCAGGTTTTGTTTATCTGAGAATGTTCTTTCTTGTCTTTTCTTCCCATATGAAGGATAATCTTGCTGGATTCAGTACTCTTGGTTGAAATTGCTTTTCTCTTAACATTTTGAAAAATTTTCTCATTCTTTCCTTGTTTGCATTGTTTCCAATGAGAGGTCTGCTGTTACCCTGATGGGATATTGCCAGTTTATAAATAAGAACACTGAACCAGCAGGTGGTATAGTGGTTAAGGTGCTAGATTTCCACATGGCTGATCGTGGTTCGAGACTCAAACCTGGTGGCTTGAAAATCACACCAGGCATGTGTGTATGTGTGCCCAAAAATCCCTAGAAGAAAATGGAAGAGAAGGAATAGTGGCATGGCCATCCCCGCACAGGAGATGCCAGTTTATAAATAAGAACACTGAACCAGCAGGTGGTATAGTGGTTAAGGTGCTAGATTTCCACATGGCTGATCGTGGTTCGAGACTCAAACCTGGTGGCTTGAAAATCACACCAGGCATGTGTGTATGTGTGCCCAAAAATCCCTAGAAGAAAATGGAAGAGAAGGAATAGTGGCATGGCCATCCCCGCACAGGAGATGATTTCTCACTTTCTCACTTTCTCTCTTTCTTTGGCAAGTGCAAGTGCCCTATGGGGTGGGGGGGGAGGGGGCGGGGAGGACACTACAACAATGACAAGAAAACATCACTAAGGCATAGATGCGTTAAGTAGTCCAATGTCACCCTGCCCATGAGGTTGGAATTTAAACTGAAGTTCTGGACTCCAACTTGCCTCTAATCTTTAGGCCACCCTGATGTACCTGATGAGCTCAAGGTGCTTTGTCCTGTCTTACTAAACAATTTGTCAAGTGGGTATGTTTTAGTTTGATGACAGTGTTAACACATTATTGCTAGCCAGTATACAAGGAGTCTTCAGAAAATGAATGGAAAATGTGTAATTGGAAAAATGATGCATGCATTTCGAAATGTTTTATATCAAAATAAACTCATACTTTAATTCCACTTCTCCATGAGCTTCTTGAAGTCCCCTTGTATGTGCCACTGAATCCTTTCTCAAACACTGTTTGCCTACTCTGCTTCCAGGAAACTTATTTTTCACTGATTTTTCACGTTGTTTATCTTGGATAAGGTTCAGGGGGGAACAAACTATAACTTAACTACAATGTTTATCTTGACCAGGCTGTGTTTTGTAAGAATTAATTCCCACATTCCTCTTGTCACTAAAAGCAGTGCTATCTACTATCGCTAAGACATTGCCATCTGATATATAGTTGAGGAGAAGGTAGTGATTTTCTTTAATTATCATTTTCATGTTCTAAGCATAAAAGCCACAAACAGCACTTCTGAAATGCCATTCTTCACTTTGATGATTGCCTGGGACAAAGAGAAGCTAGTCATTAACCAAATGGAAATAAAAGATGAATCCTAAGACAAGAGGAACATTCACTGAGGCAGAGGTGACATAATAAATGCCATCGTGTGAACCATGCTTTCATAATTTTCTAGCTCTGTGACCTTGCCTAAATCACTTAACTTCCCTGAAACTCAGTTTACTCATCTTTAAAATGGGAGCATGTGTTCTTTACTTTGTCAGGATCTTGCTAAAAGTTAATGAAACAATTCCATGGGAAACTATTTTAGAAAGCAGGAGCTGCAAACACAGATGTCTAGAAGGACCAGTCAGGCCTGTGAATGAATGATGCTGTCCAAATATAGCATGGTAACAGTGGATATTTAGATTAAACATTAGGTTGATGAGATACTGATGAGTATAATTCAACAGACGGTAGGTTAGGGAGGAAAGGTTAAATGACCAAATAAGATTGGGTAACAGTGATCCATTACCCATTTGGTAGAGGCCTAAAATGTATAGGTATATTAAAGACTGAGAAGTCCCATAGCAAGGAGAACAATTTTTTCAGATTAACCTAGCATTTTGCAAGTGCATGTAAAAATGAAACACTTTCAAGATCTCCCCAAAATGAAAGGTCTCTGAATCACATTTTGGAAATCTGCTTTTGGGGAATTCAAATAAGAAACTTGAAAGAGAGGTGGACAGATGTACCTGTGTCACACAGCTTTTAGCTCTAGGGTCGTAACAGGAGCTCAGGTCTCCTGGATCTTAATGCACCTATGCTTAACCCTTCCACAGCCCAAAGTGGGCTGCAGGTACTTATCTAAGTTTGCAGCTGAGCAAAGGTTTACCTTTCTGCATTAGTGGTCTAGTGACCTTATATGGGTAGGAGATAAAGCAAGTGTGATATGGAGCACTTTGAAGAGATTGCACCTCCGGAAAATGTACATGTTGAAGTCTTGATTTTAAAGCCCTTGTTGGAGGTTTTAAATCATGATTTGCACAGAGTGTACCGAAGTCATGGCCTAGGCTAAGATGTCTGAATCCTTGTAGTTATAGAAAAGAACTAAATGGATTTTGACAGAGAATGCAAGGCACACTTAAATCAACAAGCTAATTAAGACTTAGCTATATTATGGCCTTTGGCCTCAGTTATTTTACCTTTTCTCTTTGGAGAAAGTGCCATGAGCCATTGACTGCTCCCAGTTGAGTGGGTAATAGATCCCTGACGTATCTTGTTTCTGACAATCTCCCTGGACATAATTCTTTGTTTACAGCACTGCTGTAGAAAACCTGATGAATACTTGGAAGAAAATAGAATTAGGACCTAAGGACTCAGTTAAAATCAACTTAGTAGAACATAGACATTGCTTTGTCTAGAGCTGGAAAAGATAGCCATGGGAGAAAGTGGCTTTAACATACGCCCAGAGAAACTATATATTATACCCATAATATGTAAGAGGCAATTATGGCCTGGTAATCTGCAGTGTATCACTCCTAGCAATCAGATTGACGTATTCTAATGAGACCCATGTTGTTTGTAATCAGACTGGCATTGCTTATTCAGATCTCTATTCCATAAGATGCACTTTCAAATGTCTCCAATTGCACCAGATGCTATAAGAAATAGCATTCCATTTTATTCCATTACCAGCATTTTTCCCTCTTCCAATTAGCATAATTTAAAATCAGCCAGAGGCAAATGTGAGGGTCTGAAAAGTTGCAAAGAAGTTAAAAAAATACTTGAAAGAAAAAAAGGTGAAAAGATCCTTGTGTGTAACAATTTTTGTATAGGCAAGAGAGCACCACAATTAATAGAGTTCTTATTCTATAAATTGCTCAAAATTCATTTCTGAGACTTATTGAAATATTAGAATCTCTCAGGAGGCTAATTGCCCTGTAGGTTCTTCTTGCTTATGCATTATCTCGTGGATGACATAATAAAATCATCACCTCATTTACCATTCTGTTAAGGTTTAATTGAGTTCATTTTTCCCCCCTCGAGATGGCCAGGAACTTGAGAATCAAAACAAATGCTCATTTGTGAAATGAGAAGATTCTCATGAATTTTCTCCTTATAAGTCAGGTCCTCGTTGTTTATAAACTATTTGAAATTAAATATAAACTAACATGATAAATATTTTTCTGACACAAACTACTATGATGCTAGAAATAGCACTTGATGTTTAAGGACTGGCATCTGATATTGGGAGGCTAATTTCCCAATGATCTGCGACCACAATATCCTGCATCATCCTCACTATAAGGTATAAACTTACTAGTCTGTGTTTGGGCTTTTGCTGTAGCTCACTGAACACTCACTTCCCCTTGCTCTCTTCTCAATAGCACCTGGCAGATTTTAACTAAAATCTCTTGCTTTCTCTATATGTTGTTTGAGTGGGATTGACTCACCTGAGACTATCAAGCTACCCAAATGGATCTGCACCAGAGTAAAATCTTAACATTGTGGGTAGATCAGAGTGGTCCAATCAGAATGAAATGTGACCCCCCCGCCCCTCATGGTGTTGGAAGTAATCTTTCTTGCAACCTACCTCACTCCCATATGAACAAAAGACACTGTTTCCTCTAGCAGCCTTTAGGGAATCATTAAAAAAATATATATCCTCAAAATGAAGGTGACACGAAGGAGAAGAATATCTCAAAGAAACTGAACTAGGCTCAGTGGTATACTGGAGCCAACTTGTACCACCTCAAGAGAAGTAAGTGTTCAATTTTCAGGAATCTTGTGACCCTGCTGATGTCATCTTGGTAGTTTGGGATAGGTAATAGGAGGTGAAAGGAGGAGATCAGGGCAGAAAACCAAACCTTTAATAGACACAAAAATAAAAAGTTATCTCAAATAGAACCACCATATGATCCAGCAATTCCACTTCTAGGTATTTACACAAAGGAGAGGAGAATCCTCAATCAGAAAAGTGCTTGCACAACTATATTTATTGCAACATTATTCATGATTGCGAAGACATGGAACCAACCCAAATGTCCACAAACAGATGAATGGATTGAAAAAGTGTGGCACATATACCCCATGGAATACTATTCAACCATAAACAATAATAAGACCCTGGCATTTGATAGAAATTGGATAAATATGGAAGATTTACTGCTAAATGAAGCAATTCAGGCTATGAAACAGAAACATTGTATGTCTCCACTTATAAACCGACTGTCTACACTGTGGTAGAGACTGAAAGACTGGAGGACAAAAAACATTGAAAATTGTTATGGACACTGGGGACAAAGTGGAAGGAGAGTGGGAGAGGGGAAGAGTGCAGGAAGGGAAATTTGGGATAAAATGGAGAAGTAAGACATTTGTGGAACACGGGTATGGTTTGCTGCCTGTTGATGATTTTGTGTACAGTATTCTCAACTCTCCTGGTGTGTGGTGTATATCATGCTGGGTAAGATCTCTTTACAATCTAAATGATGTGTAGTTATTAAATGTATATATAATAAATAATAATAAAAAAGTTATCTGTTGATGATAATGTATATGGTAATGTATTTGACTTTACTAATATGCACCATATTCACATTGGGAAAAACCATATTGTACACTGTAAAGATTTACAGTGATTAAATGTAAATAAAAAAGAAATTGACCATTTTGGGAGTATTTATACAACAGAACTTAGAAAAGCTAAAAATCATGGCTGTTTTTTCCTCTCCTTCTATCAAGCTACCCAAATGGATCTGCACCAGAGTAAAATCTTAACATTGTGGGTAGATCAGAGTGGTCCAATCAGAATGAAATGTGACCCCCCCGCCCCTCATGGTGTTGGAAGTAATCTTTCTTGCAACCTACCTCACTCCCATATGAACAAAAGACACTGTTTCCTCTAGCAGCCTTTAGGGAATCATTAAAAAAATATATATCCTCAAAATGAAGGTGACACGAAGGAGAAGAATATCTCAAAGAAACTGAACTAGGCTCAGTGGTATACTGGAGCCAACTTGTACCACCTCAAGAGAAGTAAGTGTTCAATTTTCAGGAATCTTGTGACCCTGCTGATGTCATCTTGGTAGTTTAGGATAGGTAATAGGAGGTGAAAGGAGGAGATCAGGGCAGAAAACCAAACCTTTAATAGACACAAAAATAAAAAGTTATCTCAAATAGAACCACCATATGATCCAGCAATTCCACTTCTAGGTATTTACACAAAGGAGAGGAGAATCCTCAATCAGAAAAGTGCTTGCACAACTATATTTATTGCAACATTATTCATGATTGCGAAGACATGGAACCAACCCAAATGTCCACAAACAGATGAATGGATTGAAAAAGTGTGGCACATATACCCCATGGAATACTATTCAACCATAAACAATAATAAGACCCTGGCATTTGATAGAAAGTGGATAAACATGGAAGATTTACTGCTAAATGAAGCAATTCAGGCTATGAAACAGAAACATTGTATGTCTCCACTTATAAACCGACTGTCTACACTGTGGTAGAGACTGAAAGACTGGAGGACAAAAAACATTGAAAATTGTTATGGACACTGGGGACAAAGTGGAAGGAGAGTGGGAGAGGGGAAGAGTGCAGGAAGGGAAATTTGGGATAAAATGGAGAAGTAAGACATTTGTGGAACACGGGTATGGTTTGCTGCCTGTTGATGATTTTGTGTACAGTATTCTCAACTCTCCTGGTGTGTGGTGTATATCATGCTGGGTAAGATCTCTTTACAATCTAAATGATGTGTAGTTATTAAATGTATATATAATAAATAATAATAAAAAAGTTATCTGTTGATGATAATGTATATGGTAATGTATTTGACTTTACTAATATGCACCATATTCACATTGGGAAAAACCATATTGTACACTGTAAAGATTTACAGTGATTAAATGTAAATAAAAAAGAAATTGACCATTTTGGGAGTATTTATACAACAGAACTTAGAAAAGCTAAAAATCATGGCTGTTTTTTCCTCTCCTTCTGCTTCGTCCTCCTCCCTGCTTTTTTCCCCACAAAGCTAGTGAGAAACATTTAACAGATTACCATAGGATGTGCCTCTGATTGAGCCATGCCTGAAGTTTTGTCCACTTTTCACTTTTTATTTTAGAAACCCAGAAACTGTTAAGTCAGTTTGACCCAGATTTTCTGTCACTATTAACCAAAGCAGATCTACCATGGTCTACAAGTTTCTCCATTATAATAAGAGCTAACCTTCAAGTCTTCACCTAGGACCAAGAACTATGCTAAGTTCTTAGCTCAAACACACTCTACTTTTACAAAGAAGATACTTTTACAATATCTAACTCACAGACGAAGAAACTAATTCTTACAGTGCAAATGTCACGTATCCAAGCTTCTGAGGGTCCTATTTAAAGATTTCCAAATATACACAGCCTTTACACGCCTCAGCGCCTTACCTCTGCTGTGTCCTGTTTTCATAGACCTTGTCCAACCGGTTAATGCCTACTCATTCTTCAGGAGCCTGAGTCAGTGCCTCACAGAAAATTTCTTTATCCTATTAGTCTGAGCTGGGTGACTACTTCCATCACTCTGTGCTCATCTTGTTTCAAGTGCACAGTATTCATTGATTTTCCTGTTGGTTTTCCCCATTAGACACTACAATCAACAAAAGCAGGGATCTTATCTTTTTTTCCCCACTATATTTTCAAACCTAAGACGATACCTCTCACTTGGTAGCTGCTCAATGCTAACTGAACTACTTAAATACAAGAATGAATTAATCTTTATGAATGGTTTTACTGCATTGAAATCCAAGGAAAGGAAAAAATACTCTGTCATTATTCTTAACACATATTCTTATATTTAATACATGAATCATCATAGAGCTATCAGAACCCTTGTCTTTTTTTGTTTTCGTTTTTTTTTTTTATTTAACTCACTTCTAGCAGCAGCATCTTCTTCATCATTAAATGTTTTCTGTCCAGATATTGAATAGATAGAAGATTGTGCTGGTAGATATGGGAATATCAGACAGGTTATTGGTTTTGGTGTCAAAAAATTGGAAATGAGGGGCCAGCAGATGGTGTGGTGGTTAAAGTACTGAACACTCCCACATTGTTGACCACGGTTCAAGTCCCAGACCTGGTGGCTTGCTTTCTCATTTTCCCTCTCTTTCTCTCTTTGTCTCTCTTTGATCAAATTAAAAAGATAAATGAGTGAATAAATAAAATTAAATAGATAATTTTTAAAAAATTTGACATGGGACCAGCAGTTAGCATAATGGCTATGTTGCTAGACTCCCACATAGTCGGCCACGGTTCGAGTCCTAGACCCAGCGGCTGAAACTCATGCTGGGCATGTGTGTGTACCTGCCCAAGATCCCAAGAGGAGAATGGAGGAGAAGGGATTGCAGTGTGGCCATGACCCCTTGGAGGGTGATTTCTCGCTTTGTGTGTCTCTCTCTCTGTCTTTCTGGCGAGCACACGCGCCCTATAGCAAAAACCTCTCCAAAAAAAAGAAAAAAAAAATGGACATGAATTCCAGTTGCAGCATTCCCTGGTAGAGTCATCTTGAACAAATTGCTTCATTTCCTCATGTAAAATAGGGATGATGTCTGACATTTAAGATTACTGTGTAAGGAAGGGGTCAGCAGGTGGTGTAGTGGTTAAAGTGCAGGATTCCTTCATGGCTTACTGCGGTTTGAGTTCTGGACCTGGTGGCTTAAAAATCACTTTGCATGTGCGTGGGTGCCCAAAATCTCAGGAGGAGAGTGGAAGAGAAGGGAATGTGGCATGGCCGTCCCGCCAGGGGCATGATTTCTTACTTTCCCTCTCACTGTCTCTCCCCATCTCTCTCTTCTCTGGCTAGCATATGTGCTCTATGGCAAAAAACTTTAAAAACTATTGCAATGTGAAAGTAAATAGTTGGTGAGTGATCAGGTATGTAGCAACAGACACCTAAGAAATGGTAACTCTTCATTTTTGGGCCATGAAATCTTAGCCATATTTTTGTTATTTTCTGAGGACTGTCACTTAAGATTTAGTATCTGAGCTCCATTTACTCAGTTTGAGTATTACCCAAACTACTACTACAGTGTACTACTAATTCTAATAATAATAATAATAAAGAAAAATATCCATAGATTTTACTATATGCTATGAGAAATTGGAAGTTAAAAATAATTTTAAGGCTCAGCGATGGTGGTACAGGTGGTAGGGTGTGGCTGGGTGATACTGGAGCCATGTGGGAGGTCCCAGGTTCAGATTTCAAGTCCACCAGATATCCTGGCTAGCTGAAGGGCTGGGGGGGTGGTGCAGAATTGTGGCACAGGGAGACCCTTCGAGGCTACTAGTCTTTTTCTCTCTCTCAACTCTATCTCTCAATAAACTTTTAAAACGTGTTTTATGTAAAACTCTGTCATTCATGGGTTTGTATGAAGAGTGATTTTTAGGTCACTTTACGATTTGTCTTTGGATCCTTTCTCCTGTCTTTTTTTATATTCAATAGATCCTGTGTATGCTGGTGTGTGTGTGTGTGTGTGTGTGCACGCGCGTGTATGTGGTGTGTATGTGTGCATGTGTGTGTGGTTTGTGTGCATGCATACAACAGTTTGTGTGTGAGAGCCTGAACCTTGGTTCACAAGAGATCAGAGTGTGAGACCAGATCGTGACAAAAACATGACAAACCTGTTCTTATTTGTCATGTTTTTATATTTTATTCAAGAAGAAACACTTCAAAAACAAACAAGCAAGCATGGGCTGGTCTTAGTGACTTGGACTTAGCTACACTTGTCCTATCTAGGGTGTTATTTGAGAATGAATAAGCCAGACTTTGAGAAATATTCAGTTGACTCTTATGAATGTCATGTTTGAGCCATCAGGTCAGAGCAAACATGGGTGATGACCTGGCCCTAACTGAAGGGTAAATCACTGTCAGTTACTGTCGAAGGGAGACATTACAATGCTGCCCAGGAGCTGGCACTTGGATTCTGGAGAAAAAGACACCTATCTTTTATAAAGCCTGAGTTAGGGAAGTTGCTCCTGAACTCTGGGCATGGGGGTATTTGGAATACTTCTAGTAGGGAGAGTTAGCAGGCCCCTCTGCAGGAGCAGGCTGGGAACTGTGGTTGGCATTCACTCTGTAGAGAGACCTAAAGCACGATTCGGGCATAGGAGATGGTAGCAATTGTGAGTTACTCTCTGAATCCCTAAACCTCAGTTAAGAGTGGGGTACATCACACCTTCCTTAATCCTTTTCCAATAGTGATTTGGAAAATTGGCTTGAGCAGCAAGCTCAGAATAAGACCAGGGAGGAGGAGGTAGGGCCTGTTACAAAAAACAGCTGCCCAGAAAAGTTATGCTAGCTTGAGACTTGTCTGTAGCACAGGAGAGCCCCAGGGCAAGAACCTGGCAGATTTGTCCTAAACTACCTGGGAGGCAGGATAATGGAAAACTCTTGGAAAACTTTGAGGAGACTGTTTGCTAGCAGTTAACTAGAGAGAATTCTGATCAGGAAAGTTTGGACATGAAAAGAAAACAAAATATCACTTTGTAATCATATGCAGGTGAGTCTGTTGATCTGGGGATCACACATCTCTCTTTCTTATCTTATATAATTCTCATAACAACCAAGCTACAAGTATTATTGTCCTTATTTTATAGCTATCAAAAGTGAGAATTAAATGTATTAATCACTTGCCTGTTTTTCTTGTTGTTGTTGTTTTGTGTTTTAGGTTTTTTCTATAAGTACATGTGTTCACATGAGGGAGAGAAAGACAGAAAGGCACAGAGAGAGAAAGTGAGAAATAACTCCCCAAGGGAGATGGCTATGCTGCAATTGCTTCTCCACCATTCTCCTCTCAGGATTTAGGGTATGTAAGCACACATGCCCAGTGTGATTTTCAAGCCATCAGATCTGGGACTCAAACTGTGGCCGTGTAGGACTCCAGCGACTCGAACCACCATGCCACATGCTGCACCCACCCCCCACACTTGCCCATGTTTTAACCGTTTGTGAAAGGACTGTGCTGAGTTCTGTGCCATGACTGTGCTAACAAAGATTATGTACTCTCTCTAATACCATGACTCTTCCTAAGGGAGTGACTAAGGTTGGAGAGAAGTGTGGTCCACTGGTTAATTTCCTGTGGCATTTCACAAAGTAAACCTGTGAAAGTATTGCTTCCCATACACTTCAGCAGTTCTTTTGGTATAAGTTGTCCATCATTAATGTTCTTCACATCTGTCGAAACATCTTGAAGGAGTAAGATGCAGGGGCAATTTGTGCTTTCATGAGAACCAGTAACATTTCACATCTTAAGTCAAATTTCTAGTTATTTGACTGATGTCCTGAAAAGTTTTTTCCCAGCTGTAAACCCAAGTGATAGAAAATCTACTTAGTGTTATAGACCTCTTAGTTTGATGTTGTTGGACAAGAATATTATACAGTTTAGAAGACACTGATTCTGGCCTGAACTCTGCTACAGAGAATTTTGTGAGCATGAATATATCACACGTGACTCTTTATTCTAAAACTAGGACTTGGGCTCTGTAAGCCTTAATATATTTCAGTTCTAAAATTCAAAGTATACTTTAAATTCCTTGGTTCCTAGGTATAAATTTCTGAATGCAAGAATGCTGCTGCATAGACATAGAGAAGAAAGGCGGTACTGATACTGCGCGGATTCACACTAGTACTTTTGCAGCAGTATTTAAGTACTTCCAAATTAGTTGGCAAAATAATGCTCTCTTGAAGCATCCTGAGTGACTCCTACTACTCCTGCTGCCCCAACTACCCTGTTATGCACTCCCACTATCACTACGTCAACATATTTAATAAAACTTTATATTTTGTTGAGCGGTTTAAAACTATATTCACACAGAGAAAGCAACTATTTATAAAATCCCAAGTAGATACTTGAACCATAAGAAAAGAGACTTTGAGAATAGGAGGGAAGAGGAGGGTAAAGTGGAGGAGAGTGAAGGGGGGGAGGAAAAGAAAGCAATGTTTCCTTGTTATCACTAAACATCAGTGAGGTCTACATGAAAACTTATCACTATCCTAGACATAGACAGTCATTCTGTGTATTTCTTTTTTTCTTTTTCTTTTCTTCTTGTTTTTATTGTTTTAATCCAAGAATTAAAGGAATGCAATTTCTGTTTTCAGATTTTTCTTGAATCTTTTTTCTAGGATTGTCAACAGAACAGTTTTGAATAGGTAGATACCCTTTTATTGAAAAATTAGACTTCTACTACTTTGGGAATGGAATTGTATAAAAAGAAAGAATTTCTAGTGCCAGCCATTAAAAATCTCTGAGTGATTCTTTTATTCACCCCTCTATTCAAAAATGAACAAAACGTTCTGTGGTGGTTTAGGTAAAGAGAATGAGATACAATGCAAGATCTTTTGCTGATTTGCAGACAGTGTTCCTTGCAAAGGTAATCTAATAATCCTCTATTCCATTTAAGGACTATGGAGGCTTGCACATTTCTAGACATTTTAAATGATTTTGTCCAATGACCCTTCAAGCCCTTCTGATCCAAGCTTTGTTATTATTCTTGCCTGATGGGTATTCAGGTGAACTGAAGTTGAGTGAGATTTTAGATGCTAATATGGATTCTGCTGGTGTGTGGTTTTCTTTCTTGTAAGTCAGCTACATTGTCAAAAAAGAAAAAAATAGTTCTTCAAATTATAAGAGAATGGCTCTGAGTTTTTGTTCCTCTGATTGACATACGTTTCAGAAAGCTCTCTGAAGTTCTGGGTGAATCTATTGCTATTCGTAACAGTTTGTACTTGATTACTTTGAAGCCTACTTATCTACCTTAGCTGATTGAAGATGTTGCTGATGTACTTTTTTAATTAGTTTGTGAAGTGGGTGGAGTTGGAGCAAAGTCAATTCCATCTTGCTAAAATCCAATCAATGCTAGTTGACTGAATGACTTTAGTTTACTTAGTTGATTGACCCTGGACTTCTTCAAAAGTTGTTTTCTCTTATTTTCAATTTTGGTGATTAAAAAATGTTTAATTACAGAAGTCACTTCTATGTAGCTTAATATGTTTGCAGGAAATTCTACTCCACTTTTGCACCTCATGTGCAACTGATAAAACATATGATATGGTTTTGTTGAATTCAATAATATTTGCTGTTTCAAACTATAAATGAGACAAGACAATTTTCTCTTTGACTTCTCATTTCCTTCACAGTGCAGACAAGTATTTATAGAAAGAGAAGATTGTCTAAACCTTTACAAAAATATTTACAGTGCTCTAACTTCTGTTGCGATTTACTTCAGGGCTTTTATGATGCGGTGTTTTGCAAATCCTTTCACCAGCTCAACTTTTCTTATTGAAGTAATGAATAGAAAAATGGTGGCTCCCATTTATTTGAAGAATTATTGTGACTGCCTGCCTGGGCATCAAGTTGAAATGCTTACAAAACCATTTCACATCCCAAACAACCACCAACCAAATTTTGTTTCTGTCAAAATAATAGAAACAAATGGTTACAAAGAAGAAATGCTGCTAGTAAACATTTTCATCAGAATCAAGCACTGTGGCTATTAAAATTTATCCAAATTAAATGTTTAGTTCTGAAACAAATGCTTTCTTTGTAAAGAATCTGTCAGCAAAAACACCATTAGCCCTGAGGGGTGAGTTCACTTATGTGAAAGACCTATGATTCATGAGAATCTAATTAAATAGAGAAAACTTCAGTAAACTCTCTAAAAGGGAATGCTAAGCCTGTATATTTCAGAACAAGTGAAACATGTTCTGAAGCTTTACTTTTAAGAATATCTGCAAACTAACTCCTGAAGAGCAAGGGGTGGTCACTATTGTCAAGTGTACGAAAATATACTAAGTGGGCTCCAAACTGGATTCAGGTTTGTGTTTTATTTCGATTGGTTTTGTCCTGAAGTGTCTGAAAGGGAGAGAAGGCATGAAAAGATACTGGAGTAGATGGAATAATGTCTTCCCCCCGGCTCAGCCTGAGGGACTGATTTCGAGATCAGAGAAGAGTGTATCTGTCATCAATTGCCACATAAAAGCTGCATACAAGCCTCTCTAAAGCAGAATGTATAAAGCAATAAGCATTTGTTTCTCTCTCATGCACCTGTAGGTTAGCTGGAGTTCTGTTGATCTAGGCTGGGCTTGTCTGGCTTAGCTCTGCAGGTTAGGTACAGCTATATACCACGTGTCTCTTTTCCTCCTTAGACCAAATACTACATGAGGTAAGTTCTTTTCATGGCAAAAATAGAACAATAGGCTAAACTAACTGAACCATTCATGCATATGTCAATATCACATGTATGTCATATAAAATAATAGTCTATTGGCAAAAGCAAGTCAAGAGGCAGTTTCTACCTACTAGGAGGTCAAAGCAAGTCACCTGACTAAGACCAACATCAGTGAATAGGACATGTGCTTCTGTTGTGAAGGAGGAGAGAGGAATACATATTTCTTGAACAGTAATAAAATCTACTACAGGTGATAAATGCAGAAAATAAAGTACATGTTTTCATAGAATACTTCATGAGTTTCTGGGTGCAAATGGTGCCATGGACCACCCATAGCTTCAGCATTTCCAGGGTTTAGAGTACATACCAGTGAAGAACTGATGAACATGGTGGAATAATATATTTCCAGAGGCCTCTTGCCTGTTGTCAGTGGTCAAAGGCCTTTGTGAGATAGATGCTGGATCACTGTAGTAAGAGTGTACTTGTCTCTGAGGACAAAATGCTAGTGCACCAGATGGTACTGCCCCTCAGGATGTAAGAAACTTCTGAACAAACAGGAGAACTCATGCAGATTAATTTTTGCTCATAGTCTTCGGGCATTGTTGGTCCATAAGTGAAGTGGGAAAAGTGGGAGATTAGATTCATTTCTGAGATAATTCTAAAATAAAGCCCAAGTGAATTTCATAGTCATGTTGTAATAATTAAAGAACATGTTTGTTCTGTAACTACATGTGTTTATATACAATAATCTAGAAAATTTATCTTGAAACATATACTAAAATGGATATGTACCTCCAGTAGTAGTTTCAGTCGACAAACAATAAAAATAAATGGAAATAATCCAAAAATACACAATGTGATTTTTTCGCTTCATCCTAAAAAACAGCAAAACATCTGAATGTGGGATCAGCCCATGCTCTTACCTGTTCCTCCATCTGACACCCTCCCCTATCAACATTTACACACAAATGCACATTTTCCTATCACAGTGGCAACTTCTCACCAAATCCATTTCTTCTTCTTCTTCAGTAATAATAAGATAGAGTGTGTATGTGCACCCAAGACAGAGAGAATCAGCCTTGACAGGGTCTCATCACACAATGATCCCCTTTCCCTAGCCCTCTAGTTCGTTCTGAGAGTCTTGGGCATGCATGCACTCAGTCAGCCTAGAGATCAAAATTGTGATTGGTCATGGTATCCTGGTATGTTACCAACTGTACCATCAGACTGGGTCCCATTAACTCTTCTTAAGCACGCAGCTAACTACATTTCCCAAGGTTTCTTGCAGGTAGTAGTGACTATGTGACTGAATTCCTGGCAATGGCATTTGAGCAGAAATGTTATGTCTATCCATAACTGGTTCATAAATCCCTAACATGTCAGATTCTCTATATTCTTTTCCCTTCCAGAATTTGAAATGGATAAAAATGCCAAAGAAGTTGGGGGAGACTGGGTCAGATTTGGCAGTCATAGGGCACAGAAGGATAAAAGCCCAAGTAACAATGGGAACCTGGGTATGTGGAGCTTCTGGAAGTGGCTAAGGGAAGCCAAAATATTGAAATATTATCAGATTAGTTGTGATGACCGTTTAGACAAAAGTACATAACAAATTCTGCTGATAGTCTTCTCTAGGGATTGTCCTAGAACTGTTTGTAGAAGTGAGGAGAATAAAGTTGTGGCTGTAGGGGATGCAATCTTACCAGGGGCACATGGTGTTTCATGAACTCCCCCTAAATCCCAAGTGTCCTAAAGGTGGTGCTGGGGTTGCAGGAGGAATTCCTGAGGCAATGGGTAATGCCATGACCCAAACAATAAAAAGACCTACTGTGCAGTCTCCACTGAACCCTGAAAGTCTTACTTCAATTCTCATTTGCTGAGTTCTGAGTTCATGCCCTATCAATATATCAAAGTACTGTGCTATCATCAGGATTCAGAATGGTGGGTTTTATTAAATCTTGTTTTGGCCCTGATCACCACCTCATAGGGAAGAGAAAATTGCTTTAGGACTCAGCATTTTATACTTTCATGCTCTTTTTTCCTTTTCTCACCTTAAATTACTTTCAAAAGGTTGAATTCATTTTTCCTGAAGGTCTTCAATTATGATTATGTACATGTGAGTGAATTTAAGTCACTGTACTTAATCATACTCGGTATCTCGAGAAGTCAGAGGGTGCGTCATCTTCCAGCAGAAAAGTCTGACAAAAGTGTTATGGGGACCTGAACCCAGGAGTGGAAAATGTGTGGCCAGTCATCCTCATTGTCACTGAAGTGCTCTGTAGGCCTGGTCAGCACTTGCTTTGCATGTTTTCTGGTCTGTAAGATTTCTCCAAAGTGAATTGAGGAATAAATAACTAATGGATGCAAAATATGAAACCTGAAGTACGATGGAAACAAAAGCAACTGTACAGGGGTTCTCCATATTCCTCAACTCCAGCACTTGGAGGAAAAATGCCTGAAAGAAAATCCCACTCAAGCTCCAGGCAAGTCAGTCTAAGAAGTGAGCTGGTATTATCCATATTAAACTCTTCCTCGACTTTTCTGCTACCTCCCAGACATCCAGCCATCTTCATTTTCCTTTCTTCATTCACTCAAGAGAAATATACAGCTCAAACACTTTCACATAGTGGAGTTTAATCTCACACGTATCAGTCTTTATTTCTCCATTTAATGTTTACTGCATGCTTGCTTTATTTGGACTCAGTATTAGGTGGAAGGGTCCCTGCTCGAGTCCAGGTTGCAGACATGGCCAGGTGTCTGCATATCTGAGCATGTGAGGAGACTAGTGGGATAAGCTCCTTTGGAATATTTGCACTAGAGCCTGAAAAGTGTTGAGAATGGGAAGGTTGGGAGCAGGACAAGCGTAACCTAGAAGCAGAAATTATTGTTCTCTGTCTTTAAACTTCATTGTCTCTGGAATGGATAGTGGTGCATTAGTCAGAATGCTGGAGAATCAGGATCTCCAATATCCAGACAGGAGAAGACACATGCTCCAGTTCAAGAAGGAAGAGAGAATTCATTTTTTTTTTTTTTTTGGAGAGGTTTTTGCTATAGGGCACATGCGCTCACCAGACAGACAGAGAGAGACAGAGAGACAGAAAGCAAGAAATCACCTCCCAGGGGGGATGGCCACGCTGCAATCCCTTCTCCTCCATTCTCCTCTCGGGATCTTGGGCATGCACTCCGGGACGCCCGGCGTGAGTTTAAGCCACCGGGTCCGGGACGCGAACCGTGGTCGACTACATGGAAGTCCAGTGACATTGCCATTACACTAACTGCTGGTCCCAGAAAGAGAGAATGCTTGAACTGGGAGCAAACTCCTCCACATGTTTGCTCTATCTGAGCTCTCAACTGATTGGATGATGCCCACTTTCATCGTTGAAGGCAATCTTTATTCAGCGTACTCCAAATGCCAGTCCTTTCTGGAAATGCTCTCACAAACACATTTAGAAATAATGTTTTGCTAACTATCTGTGCAACCCTAAGCACACTTAAATTGACACATAAAATTAGCCCCCATAGCTGGACTTTTTGGTACATGAATGATCACTCATGATTTATAAGATATTATACTTGTCATGACATTTGTAACGCATTTTATATCTAGAGCAGATTACCTATTATTATGGGAAGATTGGACTTTTTGGTATATGAATGATCACTCATGATTTTTAAGGTACTTGTCATGACATTTGTAACGCATTTTATGTCTAGAGCAGATTACCTATTATTATGGGAAGACATCAAAGAAAAGATGCGGAGGGACCAGCGGGTAGCATGGTGGTTGAGGCACTCGATTCCCACATGGCCAACCATGGTTTGAGCCTTGGACCTGCCAGCTTGAACATCACACTGGATATATGTGGGTGCCTGCCCCAAATGTGAGAGGAGAATGGAGGAAAAAGGATTGCAGCATTTCCACCTCCACTGTGGGGTGATTTCTCATTTTTCTTCTCTCTTTCTCCCTCTGGCAAGTATACACACACTATGACAAAAAAATTAAAAATGGAAAAAAAAGTCTATGGAAAAGTGGAATTAAAGTGTGAGATTATTTTGGTACAAAAATTGTTTTGGAATCTATGTATTTATAGTTTCCATGAACTTTTGAAGACCCTTGTATTTCACTTCCTACTCTACAAAATTATTTCTCTAAATAATCATGTAATAATAATTATTTTCATTCATTTTTTTAATTTGAAAGCAATTTTAAGCTAACAGTTTTCAATTCAATAATGTTAACATTCAGTAAGGTATTTAAGGTATGAACGGAAATTTGCGCTTTAAAAACAAACACAAAATTTATGTTTTGCTGCTTTTAAATTTTAGACACAAAGAATCCAATAGATCACATAGAGCAACAGAGTTAAAATAGCTCAAGATCTCTCTTTTCATCTTTACAAACAAAATATTGACATCACATTGACTTTCCTGATCTTTAAATTTGCCAGAGATGTGCATGTTCACTGGAAGAAGCCTGGGGAAAAAGTGAGAAAGCACCTCCCACAGGAGAGAGTAAAGCCACAGTCGCTTCTTTTCTTGGCATGTTGGGCATGCAAACATATATGCCTGGCATAATTTTCAAGTTGCTGGGATCAGAAACCTTGTACCTGGCCACAAGGAATCCAGCTGGCCTAACCATCAAACCATGGACTGTCCCAGAATCTACTTTTTTAAATGGAGAAATATGTAGTATTAAAGAGAATGAAGAAGTAATCCGCACCTAAAGTAAACTGTACTGATTCAATATCATTTTATTACTCTTCAAAGGAAATTATGTAGCTCACCATGTGTGCACAGAAGCTGAGTGTAACTGAAACTTCTCTGATTTGACGTCCATGTAAAATGCAATCTGTATCACTGATGGAAGAAAAGAGAACCCTATGATTATATCAATTGACACAGAACAAGCTTTTGATAAAGGACAATGTCCCTTCATGTTCAAGACTCTCAGAAAGATTGGTATAGAAAAGACATTCTTTGGGACCAGCAGTTAGAGTAATGGCTATGTCGCTGGACTCCCATGTAGTCGACCACGGTTTGAATCCTGGACCCGGTGGCTTAAACTCACGCCAGGCGCATGTGCGTGCGTGCCCAAGATCCCGAGAGGAGAATGGAGGAGAAGGGATTGCGGCGCAGCCATCCCCCCTGGGGGGTGATTTCTCGCTTTCTGTCTGTCTCTCTGTCTCTCTCTGTCTGTCTGGCAAGTGCACGTGCCCTATAGCAAAAACTTCTCAAAAAAAAAAAAAAAAGAAAGAAAGAAAAGACATTCCTTAACACAATAAAAGTCATCTATGACAACTTAATGCTGACATCATACTGAATAGAGTAAAGCTACTTCTCCACATTTTTTCAACATAGTACTGAAAGTCCTAGCCAATGCAATCAGACGAGAAAGTAAAATAAAAGATATTCAAATAGAAAAAGAAGAAGTGAAATTATCTCCATTTAGAGATGATATAATTCTATGCCTAGAAAATACAAAATAATCCTCAATAATCTCCTGGAAGTGATAAATGAATACAGTAAAGTGACAGGATACAAAATCAGCATACAAAAATCTATAGCAGTTTTATATAACGATAATGAGCAAACTGAGGCATAACTGAAGGAAGAAATCCTTTTTATAATAGCCATGAAAGAAAATAAGGTACCTAGGTGAAAGACCTCTACAAGAATAACTATGAAAAACTTTTAAAAAATAATAAAATTGGTACGAAAAGTAGAAAGACATTCCATGGTCCTGGATTGGAAGAATAAATATAATAACAATGTAAATTCTACCCAAACTAATCTACAAATTCAATGCAATTCTGATCAAATGACCACAGACATATCTCACAGGATTAAAAAAAAATCATAAAATTTGGAGTCATAAAAGGTCTGGTATTGCCAAAGCAATACTGTTAAAATAAAAAAGAACATAGGAAGCATCTCACTCCCTGACCTCAAAATATATTACAAATCTTTAATAATCAAAACAGCATGATACAGGTACAAAAACAAGCAGGTAGAACAATGGAACACAATTGGGAATTCAGAAATTAACACCAAAGCATATAGCCAACTCATTTTAGACAAAAGGCATAGAACAACCCAATGGGGAAAAGAAAATCTCTTCAGCAAATGGTGCTTAAAAAAAAAACCCTGGATGGGAACCAGCAGTTAGCGTAATGGCTATGTCGCTGGACTCCCATGTAGTCAACCGTGGTTCGCGTCCCAGACCCGGTGGCTTAAAACTCATGCCGGGCGTGTGTGTGGGTTTGTGCCCAAGATCACGAGAGGAGAATGGAAGAGAAGGGATTGTGGTGTGACCATCCCCCCTGGGGGGTGATTTCTCGCTTTCGGTCTCTATGTCTCTCTGTCTGCTCCCTATAGAAAAAACCCCTAAAAAAAAAAAAAAAAAAAAAAAAAAAAAGCAAAACCCTGGATATCCCCCTGCAGAAAAATGAAACAGGGCTTTGCCATTAACAACAAATGAATTCAAAATGGGTCAAGGATGTAAACGTAAAATCTCAAACTATAAAACTACTGGTGGAAAACAGGGGAAACTCTTGGTAACATTGGAGTGGGCAAAGACCTCTTAAGTAAGACCACCAAAGGACAGGCAATCATCCTATAAATAGACAAGAGGGAGTACATTAGACTAAAATGATTCTGCACACAGAAGAAACAATAATTAGACTGAGGAGACAACCCCTCAGAGTGAGAGACTACATTTGCAAACTATGGATCATATAAGGAATGGATAACCAGAATATACATGGAATTCAAGCAACTTATCCACAAAAAATAATCAGTCCAATCAAAAAATGGGCAAAGGAGCTGACCAGACAACTCTCAAAGGAACACGTACAAACTGGCAAGAAGAATATGAAAAAATTCTCAGTGCCTCTTATCATAAAGGAAGTACAAATTAAGAACACAATGAGTTTCCATTTAACACTGTCAGAATGGCTAAGATTAAAAAATTAATAAATGATAAATGTTGTCAAGACTGCGGTGAACAGGAAACCCTCCTACACTGTTGGTGGAAATATAAATTAGTACTACCACTGTGGAGAACAATATGGAGGTTCCTCAGAAAGCTATAAATAGAACTACCATCCAGCCTAGTAATTTCAATCTATCTAGAGGATAGGAAAACCCTTAGTTGGAAACACACTTGCACATCCATCTTTACTATACCATTATCCACAGTTGGTAGTACGTAGAATCAACCCAAATGTTCAAAAACAGCTGGGTGGATTGAAAAAATGTTACTCATGTTCTCTATGGAATACTACTCAGCCGTATAAAACAATGAGACCCTGACATTTAATAGGCAGTGGATGAATATGGATGATTAATGCTAAGAGAAGCAGAACAAACTATGAAAGAGAGGCCTTATATGTGCCCGCTTAATATATACCAAATATCTGGTCTCTATGCCACATACTGGGGGCTTGGAAGGTATGATAGCAGGGAGGGCAACTGTAGATACTAGAGACAGTATAGTAGAGGGTAGATATTAGAGTGTGGGTAGTAGGGGGTGGAAAGGACAAGATGAAAGAAAAAAACAAACAAACAATACAGTTAATAGACACAAAAATGAAGTTATCTATTGATGATAATGTATATTGTAATGTATTTGACTTGACTAACATGCACTGTATTCATACTGGAAAAAATCATGTTGTACATTGTAAAGTGGTACAGTGATTAAATCTAAATTTAAAAAATTGAAAAGCTGTGTGTATTAAGAGACAGTAGTAAAAATTGATCATTTAAAGCCTGTAATATTGCTATTATTGTGGTTATTATTATTGTTATTATAGCTTAACAATCATGATAGCAATTGTTTAAAGTTAGATCAAATAGATTTTTTCCCCCCCTAGGGAGAAATAGTTTATCATGAACATTGTTAGAATTGCTGATGCATAGCAATAGTGAAAAATGGACTGACTTTTAGTTTTATAGTTTTTGAATTCTTTTCAGACATTCAACTCTTTTTTGCCTTTTCCTAGGGTGGACCACTCCCATTTTCTACTGTTCATACTCTACTACTGCTTTTGGAAACCCGAGAACAAAGCAAAAGGCAGGTAGAGAGAGAAAGATTCTTCCCCACTTATTCACAGAGTACTACTCAGTTAGAGAGTTCCAGCAGTGCCTGGCAGGAGGTCACAGTGGAGGATGAGGCATTGCTACACAGTGAGGGAGGCAGGTGTACTTCACATACCTTAGCACGGCTATGGCACCTTCCAGAGAGAGCAGTACTGGAAGAATCCCAGAAGTGCTTTGCAGCTAGACTGCTTTCTGAAAGTAAGACTCTGCCAGCAAATGAGGATGAAAGCCTGGACTTCTAGATATACCCAAAGAGGGGAAAGACAGAATATTTGTCCTCAGAGAGCATGCGATCTAATTAGAGTAAATGTCATAAAAGTAAACACCATAGTATAACAGAAAAAAAAATTTGTTTGAATACCATGTATAATCTGATAAGCAGAATGCTAGACAAACATGTACGAGAGATCTGGGAAATGTTCCTGGGAGAAATGGTGGTTGAAAAGACTCTTCAAAGAGGAATAGGATTTAGTGACCTCTAAGACCTAATTAGTCCTCTTGTGCCTTCAGTTGTAGCTCTTGGGTAGATAGGATTTGTCTGGGATAGGCAGGGCTTCCAACAATCTCTTGAATGACACAACATAATACTACCCAAGATTTATTGAGCTTCCACATTGTTCTAGGTAGTGTGCTCAGTGAATTATATTCATTATCTAATTTTATCCTTAATGCAATTTTATAGGGTAAGTACTATTTCATCTTCATTATATCAAGAGAAAAGTTAAGACATCGAGTATCCAAGAAATTTACCCAAGGCCATGAACTATGAAGTAGCAAAGGTGGAATTTGATTGCAAAGTCTGACTAAAGTTTAGCTTACTTGTCGTCTAAAAACTAACACAGAGAGACATTTGGATCACTGAGCACTTGAAATCCACTGTTTTTTCTTTCCAAGGTGCATTTAAGACTGGCATTGCTCTACAGTTACAGTTTCTGTAGGTATTCAACTGAGCAGCTGTTGGAAAAGACAAGGATTATAACCAGAGATCACCCCAATGAGCAATATTTTGGCTTTGTGGTCAAATTCTACCTCTACTGTTCTACCTCTACTGTTCTTGACAATATAATCTTGGCTAAATCATTATCCTTGCCAGTTACTTTATCTATAACATTGAAGCTACTAGCATCTCAGATTATCATTCAAAATTTTTCTGGAGATTAATGTAAAGTATGTAAAATAGCCCCTAGAACATAGTAGGCACTTTTTCCCATTCTGCTCTGACATACCTCAGAGTTTACTCAGCTGAACATATCAGAACTTGCTTCTAAAGAAAATGTAGCTGGTATTCAACTTTGTTCTTCGACACTGACATCTTTTAAATCCTAAGTAAAAGACCCCAGGGTTGCTATTTATTTTAGACAACAAACACCTGTCATTGCTCAAATTAGAAACACTTGCAGAATCATACTACAAAATATTTATAAATTCACAAATGTGTTTTAATTGCTGCTAAGTAAAATCAATCCAGCTGTAGTTTCTTTTTTGCTTTATGAAAAATATGCCTTCATTTATTTCTCCCTACCCTGATTATAGTTGTTGAATATTGGATTTGTACAGCCAATTGTACAGTATTTGTGCTAAATGGAAGTTTATGGGTTGGAAGGAAAGGAAGATTTATTTAATTTTATCTTCAATGTAATCCTAGAGGGTAAGTGCTATTTTCATCCTCATTTTATCAAGTTAGAAATTAAGACTGAGTGTCCAAGAAAGTTTTGGAGGAACGTTGAGAGCAATGGCTTGATATAAAAGAAGATCTTTATATTTCGAATGAAAATTACTCCAGCTGTTAGGTGGAACCAGAGATCAGACCAGAGCCTCCACTGTGGTCCCAGCCTGAAGAGCACAGTGTCTTAGCAGTGGTTGCCACAATGGCTGGGCCAAATAACACATCTTAAGACCATCTGTAAAGCTAGATCTGGAATGAGACTCACAGTGAATTTTTCCTGGAATTTCAGTACTCGGGCACATATGGTGACACTGCAAAGTGGATCAGCTGCGCTTATTTGTGACTTCATGTACTCTTCTGTAAACATGGCTGCTCTCCCAGACATGTCCCCCTCTGATGAACTGCTTGCTGTTACTCCTTATTTTTTGGAGAGTATTTTGTTATAGAGTGCATGCACTCACCAGAAAAACAGAGAGAGGCAGAGAGACAGGAAGCAAGAAGTGACACCCCAAGAGGGATGGCCATGCTGCAATCTCTTTTCCTTCATCCTCCTCTCAGGATCTTGGGCACATGCGCACACGTGCCTGGCATGAGTTTAAGACACCGGGTCTGGGACTTGAACTGCAGTCGGATACATGAGTCCAGAGTAATAGCCATTATGCCAACTGTTGGTCCCCATTATTCCGTTTTTCTGATTAAAAAAACATGTTAAGATGTATAGAGAATGTTTTCAGTCTATGATGTGTATAAAAATGGTATGGAAAGTTAAGAGAAGGGTGGAAAGATGCCAGACTCAGGGCAGAAGGCAGTTTCCCATGTTTGACTCAGTTGAGGCTAGAAGTTCATCTAGCACCATAATGCACTTGACTCTCCTGACCGTTGACAGTACACTAATAACTGCTTGGAGTAACTGCCTTAGTGGGAAGAAGACTGAATTAGAAGTCAAGAGACCTGGGTTCTCATCCTGATCCCTTTGGGCTCCACCATTTTAATATCTGACAATTGACTTTTAATTTTTTAAAATTTGCTGTAGAGTGAGATGAGAGATGACAGAGAGAAAAAGTGGGAAATCATCACCTGGGTGCCCATACTGTGATTCCCTCATTCTCATTCTCCTCTTGGCAATTTTGAGCATGTATGCACACATGCCTGGTGTTTATATGTGTGTGTGTGTGTGTGTGTGTGTGTGTGTAAGAGAGCTTTCTGCTATAGGACACATGTGCTCTCCAGAGAGACAGAAAGACAGAAAACAAGAAAGTGTGTTTTTCTAGGCACTCGGGCTAAGATTCAAACTGTAGCCAGCCATGTGGAACCTGGCTTCCTTAACCAGTAGGCATAAGGCAGCCATTTTTTTTTTTTTTTGTCTTTTTATATGATGAAGCACATGTGTGCAAATGAGAGCAAGGAGAGTGACGACCTCTCTCCACAGGGTCTGGTCACAGCATACTTCACTTCCTCCAGTCTTACAACTGACCAAGATCTTGGGCTTTCGTGGACGTGCCCAACATGGTTTGGGCCACCTGCATCAGGGATTCAAGTCCTCTGAGCAGCATGTGACTGCTGCACAATGGAACTGGCCTCCAAAGTAATGGAGCTTTTGGTTGGTTTGTGTGTTTGTTTTAAGGTTTTTGCTATAGGGCATGTGTGCTTGCTTGCCAAAGAGAGACAGAGAGACAATGTGAGAAATCAACCCCTGGGAGGATGTCACACCACAACCTGCTCTCCTCCAGTCTACGTTCATTTGCTCTCATTCATTTTTGGTCTGGGTCCTCCGGGGCTACAATAAAGACATGAGACCACCGACTTCACCCTTCTGTCCAGACTTCACCCTCCTGCCCCCGAGATCTAGCCAGGAGCCAGGGCAAGCCAGTCTGCAGCCATCTATATCTGAGTTCTGAGCAGCCCCGTTCACACGTTGCTCTAGGGTACCACACAGTTTCCAGTTTTTGCTAAAAAAAAATTTCCCTTTTTTTATTGTTTCTATATTGTTTTTTTATTCTCTCTCTCTCTTTTTTATTTTTTTCTTTTCCTTTTCCTTTGATTTTTTTCCTTTCTCACTTTTCTGCTCAGCCTCCACACACTCATTTTCTAGACAGGTCTAGGTGCTCAGTAGCCAAATATCAGAATACATTTAAGGTCAGATTAATCCTCAGTTTTCATCAGCTGCACAAAGGGAGAAAAACGGTACTGCTTAGAGACTGCAGGTCACCTCCTCCTGTGTTCCTCTGAATGGTCAGATTTAATTCCAAACCCTAGGAAAAAAATACAATACAGCAGATGACCAGAAACCACCACAGAGGCACAAGAAATATGAGAAACCAAGAAAATATCTCTCCCCCAAGGGAAAAGAATAACTCCTCACCCTCCACAGACAATACAAGGGAACTCATGGGAATGTCAGATAAAGAATTTAGAATATTCATAGAGACAAAACTAACAGTGATGTAAGAGAAGAGAGACCACAAACTCCAAAAAATGCAGGAGAAAAGAGACAATGAGTTCCAGGAGGCAAGGAAGTTCTTGTACAATCTGAAAGAGGACATACACATCATAAAAAAAGCATCAAATGGAATTGTTAGAGATGAAGACTCTAACACAGGAAATCAAAATGTCCTTTGAAAATATCAAAAGAAGATTAGATCATGCAGAAGATCAAACCTCAGATGTAGAAGGTAGACCTCCGACCTAGAAAAATTCACCAAAAAGACTGGCAAAATAACCAAAAAAAAAAAAAAAAGACAAAAAAAATATGAGTAATACTAGATACCATTAAATGCCCAAACATCTGGATCATCAATAGAAAAAGGTAAAGAAACTAAGGACATTGACAATCTATTCCATGAAATCCTGGAAGAAAACTTTCCAAACCTAGCGAGGCACTCAAATATCCAGACCCAAGAAACACAAAGGACCCCACATAGAATTAACCCAAGAAGATCTTCTCCAAGGCACATCATAGCCAGATTGACCAAAACCACAGACAGAAACAATGTACTAAATTTGGCAAGAGAGAAACATCAAACTACTTTCAAAGGATATCCTACCAGGCTAACGTTGGACCTCTCATAGGAAACAATGCAAGCAAGGAAAGAATGGGAAAATATATTCAAAGTGCTAAGTGGAAAACAATTTCAACCAAGAATACTATACTTCCTTTTTTTAAAGTTTATTTTGTTTCTTCTATGAGTGGGAGGGAGATATTACCTAACAGTGTCTTCATGCCAACAGTGTCTTCATGCCAACAGTCTCAGCTGGCCCAGATCATAGGCCCAAGTGTGCACCCAAAATGCTCAGAGAGTTCTGAAAAGGTGAACCTAGGACTATCCCATATGGGATCAGTTTTGTTATTGCTGCAACACTGTCTGGCCCCTTAAGTTGCTGTATTAAACTGCAATTTCCCCCTGCCTTTAGAGGAAGAGGCTCTTTATTTTCATTTTGCACAACTCTTACAAACATGTAGCTGGTCTTCCTGTGAGGTAGTTGCCCTCGTGTGCAGGAACAAACACATACTAACAACAGCAAACAAAAACAGTCAGAAGACTTAGTTTCAAAATCCAGTTCTGGGACATCCTATAAAACAATTTGTGTTTCCAATGTACTGATGGTAAAAATGGGGTTGAAGCCCTTTTTGTATAAAGACTAAAGAGAGATTTACGAGAAGTAACACAGAAACATTGACTGGATCCTGGAAGAGGAGAGTACTACAAAGGAAATTTGGAGGACAACTTAGGACATTTGAGTATGGACTGGATATTAAACAATGTCACCAATTCAACATTGCATTCATTGTGATAATGGTTATATAGGATATGGATTATACGCAGAGTGTCTGGCTTTAGGAAATACGTGATTTTTCTGCAATTAGATGTTATGATGCTTTTTCAATGATTAAATGAGGGCTAGTGATGAAAGAGGACACAAGAGCAAGCAAATGAGGCCAAATGTCCATAATTGGTGAACTTAGCCAAAAAATGTGCAGGAATTGATTGTGTTCTTTCAACTATGTTAAAGGTTTGATGTTTTTCAAATAAAATTTTGGAGAATATGAACAAAAGCCAGAGCACAAGGGAGCTTTCTGGAGAGTTAGTAATTATATTTCGACTTTGGTGGTTTTGCAAAGGTGTCTTAGATTTGTAATAATTTACTCAGCTATTGACTTACAGTTTCTGTACTCTTTTGCATATATGTTATATGTGAATTAGAATGTTTTAAAATTACGCTTCATAAGTGCATGAGAACTACCCAAATGTGATTTACTGTGGCACCAGCAAGTGAACATATGCCGGAGTTCAGTGCTTTTGGAGTGCGACATTTTGCCAGTTCATCAGATGATCACTTTTCTTTCATTTGTTTTGCCTGTAATATACTAGATTCACATGAGAAATTTAACCCCAAAGTTCAATGTGGACAGGTAGTAGAAATGGGATGTGGAAACTCAGAGATGGCTTTGGCAGAAATGAATCCCAGCATTGTATGGCTTGAGGTTGATACAATTTCAAAGGGCCTCCTTGAGGAAGATAACATTAAAGTGAGACCTGGAAGTACATATAGAGTTAGGAGAACGAGAACAAAGGAAAAAGCTCAATTATTCTTGTTTTGATTCCTCTTATTTTAGCCTATGCTATACTTACTGTATTCTTGTTGCTCCTCCCGGGAGTCTCTGGAGACAGGGTTTTTGTTTATTTGTTTGTTTTTCCCCATGACTAAGAGAATAACTCTCCTCCATTGGCTTCTAAATAACAGCTGTGAGAGGATCCCTAGGTCTATCAATTAGTGTTATTTAAAAAAAGGGCTATAGAAGAATTTCTGATTTGCTTCTGTACACAGTAACATAAAAAAATGCACACCTCACCGCTATTGGCCAGTTCAGAGGTCAAAGGAGAATATTCTGGGTACCAGCTCATGAGTGACTCAGTGGCGTTTCACTCAGTCTTCTCAAGGACCTTCTGAGGTGAGAATTGTTGATCCCATTTTGCATCTGAAAACATTCCCCAAGTTTAACCAGTGAGTAATGCCTGAGTCAGAATTTAAATTAGGGTAATTTATTTATTTATTTATTTGTTTATTTGCACCCAAGGCCTAGCTCTAACCATTGTGCTTTGCTGCACTCACCAACAGAAAATCTGTGTCTCACAAGATAGGACTTATGAATGATTGCGCTCTTAAAGTTATGGATCTTGTGTCTGCTTTCATGCCTCTAACAAGAGAGATAAATTTTAAAGTAGGGAATATATAAAGCAAGAGGCCAAAAAGAAGAAGCTTAACATGGCTACCCAGCTTAGACTTTCACTTCACTTTCACTTCTAAGGAGATTAGTTCTCCCCATACAGCTCCTCTAGATCCCACAAGGTAAAACAAGATTATGGTATATTTTGTGAATAGAAAAATACATCTGGCTGATGTACATTTTTTAACCTTAATTTTCATACTTAAGTCACTAAGTTAATGCAATTTCCTAGTTCCTTTTCCTAATTAAATTATTTTCCCTTTATAACAGCCAACTAAGCTTACCAAGACAGTATAGGGACATAAACTTTTTTTTTGAGGCCACTAATTTTGCTTCACTTCTAGAAAGGTTTTGTGAAACTCTGTGTTGCAAAGGCAGTCAAATTCTCTCTCTTTTTCTCTCTTAACCAAAGAGAAACTGACAAACATGAATAATAGACCTTACAATTTCACTTATAAATGAACTTACCAAGGGGCAGATGTTTCACTTAACAAATCATATAGAAAATTATATGCTCTCCTGCTTTGTAGAAACCCCAAATCAGCATCACTTAGTCGGTTCTGATTTGGTATCAATCTCTAGAAATGTGACTGGCAAAGCTTAAATAGGTTTCAGGTCCAGCTAAAAAATACAATCACTGGTGGATAAAAACAAGTTAATCTTTTGAAGGCAGCCATTTGAGAGCATTTGGTAAAATCAGGCAACTCTCAGTTCTCATTAGGCCTTTCTTTCTAGCATGAAAGACCCCTGACTTCACTTGGTGATACTATCCATGAACCAGTTTTCTAAAGTACACAAAACAGATATGTTTTCCTTAAAGGTCTGGCAAACAAACCTTGCCTTTCATTATAAGGACAAGTTTATTGATATTGAGACAAGCAGAGTTCCCACTTCTACTGTGTTTGAATTCCTGGTCTGTGGCTGAGGCTCTCTGGAAGGAAGCATGAAATCACCATTGGCTGCTAGTTCAGCCGTGATTCTTTGGAGTTAAAACTTTTTTTGTCTAGTAAGTCAAGACACAGAGCAAACACTAATCTCAACTTTCAACAAAATGGTTTTGTAATAGTGGAGGCAGTGATTGGAAGGCAGGAGTTCTACCATCAATTTTAAAAAGTTGTAGTTAGAAAATAGATGAAGTATTTATTCTCACTCGCTCTTGTTCCCTGGGAGAGGACTCTAGTTTTATGTTTCTTGGGAGTTGAGGAAGCATTTATTTATTTATTTATTTATTTTGGATTGCCACCTTGAGCCACATTAAGCCATGATCAGGACTCATGTTTCTGGAGGATTAACCTCCACGTGCCTCTTAGAGGGCACCTAAACAAAACTACTCTTAGGACACTGGCCAACACATTCTCATTTTTCTTGTAGTAAAAGAATTCTATACATACCATATTATCTTTCTTTTGTAAAAATTCATTTATTTTATTTTACTTACTATCATTATTTTATTTGACCAGAGAGAGAAAGGGAAGGTGAAAAAGCAAGCCGCCAGGTCCAGGACTCAAACCATGGTTGACCATGTAGAAGTCCAGCACTTTAATCACCATGCCGCCTGCTGGCCCGCATATTATCTTTCTTTTCAAAAGTTTTGTCAGTTTAATGGTAGCTAAGAACATAAACAGGTAAAATTTACACTCAGTTTTAGGAGCCGTGGACTGAACATCAACCTATAGTTCTTTTGTTCTTCACTAAATGTAGTTATTGTTCAACAAATACTTGTTTCATGTACTGATATAAAGAAAACTGACTTAAAGTTTGACTGAAACCTTGCTGGGTTACCAGCTGCCCTCATTGGTGTTAAGAGGGAGCAGTGATACGTGGTAAAACAACGAGTATAAGAACCAGACATGAGGAGTAGAGAGGATGGATGTGTGCAAATAAACAGTGGCTAGTTATTCAAAGGACTTAGAGTCAACTGCCTGTTTTCAAGGTTATGAAATGGAGACACAAGGGAAGTGAAAGGATAAATTAAACAACCTCAAAGAGCTAAGCATGGGATTTCATTTCAGGAGTTTTCTCAAGGCTGACAAACTATACTGGGAAATTAAGCAGAGATACCAGGAGCTGGAGCACAGGGAGAAAAGGGAGTTGTAAAACTGTATTTATTTCTTTGGTAAACGTGTAAATACAGACACTCCTCTCTTTATGACTAATTTCTGTTTCAATGACTAGATTGTTAAGTGAACCGATCAATAAGTGAGGATCTTAAAGGCAAACATCTTAAGATGAGTTATGGAGTCATAGGGTACATATTTATCAATAGATATCATATGACAACACACTAGAATAATGCAGCTCTAGCCATACAAAAAGAATACATTAGATAAGTTCCTTGTGGCAGGCAAGGCATACCACAACTAAGAATTTTTATTTGTTCTGAATAATGAAAAAATCCAATCCAAAAGTAACTCCAACTACTCCAACTTAATCACTACTTTTTCTTTCTTCTTCTTATTTATTTATTTATTTTTGGTTTTGTTACAAGGCATATATGCTTGCCTGAGAGACACAGAAAAAGAGATAAAGTGCAAAATCACCCTCCTAAGACGATGCATGACACAATCCTCTCTCCTCCATTGCCCTCCCAGAATTTTGAGCCCACATGCATATATGCCCAGCATGATTCTCAAGTTACTGGGTCCAGAATTTGAACCTGTAATTGGCCACGTAGGATCTAGTGCCTTAACCCAATGCCACCTGCTGGTCCTGCAACTTTAATTTAATTTGCATCTCTTACATATTATAGCACATAAAAATACAATCAGCAAAAATTACAAAAATTATGTACCAAAAAATTAAACTTCACTCATAAAAAAGGTATTCAGGTTAGTATTTAGTCATTGAATCTTTCACTATTGGTAGTGATTTGAGGTCATCAGTGTCATCATTAGAGTTATTGTCAGGAGCTGTGGGGGTCCCAGAAAAGGGAGAGGGTGGGGATGAAATAAAAATACTTCTCTAGGTAGAGGTCCTGGGTGTAGCTTTTTAGAAGAAGCTTGTTTCTGTGATCTGCTTTGTAAGTTCTCTTTGTTCTTCATAAATTTCATGAAGCATCACAAAAGTTCACTCATTTGCTGCTCCATGAACCATTAAATATTCAGATTCACATTCTCTAGTTCTAATAAAGCCACATTCACTTTTGAGAACACAGCAGTTACTCCTTTAGGGAAACTTCTTTTGTATGTCTTCCATTCTTTTCTTCTTCTGAGTGCTTTTGTTTTAACTTGTGTACGTAGAACCTTTGGGGCATTATTCCCCCCTCAAAAAAGCCCAGTTTCATCCACATTGAAGATCCATCCCAGGCAATATCTGCCTTCTTCATAACTGGTCAACAAATTTTTCCACTGCTTCTGCATCAGCGCTTGCTACCTCACCACTGGTATTCTGATTTCACAGATTCGATCACCGTTTAAACCATTCATGGCTTGCAGTAAACGTTTCTGTCAATGCTTCCCTTTCGTGAGCCCTCCATGTTTTGAAGATACTATATGCCAGAGTTTGAATTTTTAATGGGTTCATCAGCTTTTTTTTTTTTTTTTTGTATCTAGATGTGAAACAAGATTGCCAGTGATTTTCCATTTCATGGATGAGGCCTTTTGCTGCCTAGTAACTATGGCTTTAAATCCTACAGATGCTCTCCTGCCTCTTTAATGCTACCCTTATCTTTCAAGATTGTTGAAAGGGTCAAATGTGCCAGCTCCAAATCACATGCTCTCTCTGTTTTACCAGCTTCATATGTGTTTATGATCTTCATTTTCATCTCAAGAGCAATTAGCCTCCCTTCAAATCTTGTCACTTCCTTCTAGTGAAGTCATGTTCTTCCTTTTCTTGACATCTTGTACTATGTGTGCACAGTAAAGTATAAATTTATAAACAAAATCTGTAGTCTTGCGTGATTGCAGCACTGGGACTGAGGGAAGGAGACAATGACTAAGAAAGGCAATTTCCTATACCAGAGACTTGGATGTAAATCTGAGCAGTCATTTAAAAGGTAGGCCATTCAGTGAGGACTGGCTATAATTAGAGGTGATTGGTGATAGCAGAAAGAAACCTAGCTTTGGAGTCTAACACTACAACTGATGAAAAGAGCATTGGAGGTTACCTACTAGAGTTATCTCCCTCTCACCTTGACATTTATAGAAACTGTGATTCAAGAAGAAGTGTTTTGCCCAGGGTTAGTCATCAGGTGAGTAGCCAGCTCAGAACTTTCTCTCTTCTATCATGTTTTAGAATTCAAGCATCCAGACACACTGAAGCTTGGCACAAATGAAAATGATAGTGTCTACACACATAGCCTCAGACACAGAGGCTGAAAATATTTTCAAAAGCATAGTTAGCCTGGCTTCTCGCAGAGTTGTATTTCATACTCTTTTTGATGAATTGCATGCAGATATATAATTATATGAAGCGAATGAGATAAAGAAAAGAGGATATGTGTGGGGTTAGTATAATTCTTTAGAACACTTCTGAAATTTTAAACTAAGATTGTGACAATGGAAATATAATGAGAAATGCTGTGAATTTTCTAAAAGGTGCTTTTTTTTTTTTTCACTCGAGTAGTCATAACATTGAAGATGGTAAAACTGATCCTATAGGTGCTTTTTAAAATGTGACCAATTAAAACCATACTCTGTAGTAGGTAAAAGAGCTAGATACTAACATGAACTGGTTAGGTCAATCTGGTACTAGTTAGGGGTATCTCGAGTGGAAGCATGTGATATCCACAGTAGAGAAATGAACTGCAAATGTGTATAACGTACTTCTTACTTAATATCTTGCTTACTCATCTTACATACTTTTGTTAAAAAAATAATGAAGCCTGCCATTCTATTTCCAAAATGTTGAGATTAATTTTATATTCTGATTTTTTTTAGAGAGACTTTTGTCATAAGACGTGCATGTTCACCAGAGACAATAGAGAGAGACAGAGAGACAGAAAGGGAGAAATCACCCCTCAGAGAGGATGGCCAGGCTGCAGTCACTTCTCCTTCATTCTCCTCTTAGGATTTTAGGCATGCGCACATGTGCCTGGTGTAAGTTTCAGGCTTCTGGGTCTGAGACTTGAACTACAATCGACCATGTGGGAGTCCAGTGTCTTAACCACTATGCCACTTGTTGGCCATAATATATATTTCACACACACACACACACACACACACACACAGTATTTATTTGTTTTACTTAATTTTATTTGTTATTGTTAATTATTTTTGATTTTACCACAGAGAAACAAACAGAGAAAGAGGGAAAGTGAGAAAGTGAGCCACAAGTTCCAAGACTCAAACTGTGGTCACCCATGTGGGAGTCCAGCACCTTAACCACCATACCACCTTCCAGTCCCTATATTCTAATATTTTCAAAGACTATATTAACACATGTTTTTTTTTTTTTTAAATCAGATACTAACACTGATTTTTCCTGTTTTTTTTTTTTTCTCTTTAATTGCCAGAGGGCATGTACATTCAACATGAGAAAAAGAGAGAGAAAGACACAGAGAAAGCATTCCTCCAATGGAATGTGGTCACAGTGTAATCTTTTCCCTTCATTTCTGTCTCCCATCAGGATTTGGGGCACATGCACACACACTCTAGGTGTGTGTTTTCAAGCTGTTGGCCAATATTTCAACCGTGATAAGTTGTATAGGATCTCACTCCTGAAGCAAAGCATTTAAGCACCACATCAGAAGGCCAGCTTTATTGGTTTTTAATTATACAGAGGGGTAGACTCATTCAGAAAAGATAGAGTGATTGAATTATTGATTTATGAAGTTGGATAAGAGTTAGCACTACCAAGTAATACTAAAAATGTGACATTAACATTATCTGACCTTTGGAGGTTTTGTTTTATATTATTAAATTATTTATCTAGTATATGTAATTAAGCAATGTCTAACAAAGATAAAGCAGTTCAAAGCTTTGCCTCCAAATGTTTCTCTCTGCTGTATCATTATTAGGTACATAGAGGTAGAATATAAGGGTGAATGAAAAATTGACCTTGGCAGACAATCATAAGATTTACAGTTCAAAAAATTTCCTCTGAACTCCAAATAAAAGTAGGTTTGATTATGCATCAACAAACCTAGGTATCAGCAGGGTTTTACACACTTACCATGTAGTACATCATCATGACAATTGTGTCTTCACAAGCCAAGAGTTTTATAGCTATTTTAAATGTTTTTATCTAATTCATTCGTGTTTTTTCCTCTTTCAAAAATTTTTTTCTCCTAACTGTGCAATTTTATTTATTTTTATAGCAAGAAAGAAACTGCTGCAAGAAACAAATGTTCCATTAAATAAGATGGTAATATCCAATTCCCTTTAGTAAGCAGACATTAAGTGACTACTACAGCCAAAGCTCTGTGCTAAATTCAGTAATTTTTGAGTCTAGTCATTTTCATGGACTTCGTCTATGCACTTCTTGGGCTCCTGATTCTCTCAAAATCTAGATTTGAGTAGTTTATTCTTTTCAAATCCATGAAGGAAAAATTAACTCTGAGAAAGGTACTTAATCCCACCCATGGGTTTTGGGGTGTCTGCTGGGATGTAATGTGGAAACAAGCAGCTTGCCGTCCTAGCAGTGACAAGTGGTTGTTGAGGGGCTTTACTGACTCACATCACACTGAACTTGAATTTCCCTTTTAGTGGGAAATAACCGTATATGAAACAGAGTTTATACTGAAAATATTGAAGACAAAAACATTTAAGCCACTGTCTCTCTCTGTCTAAATACTAACCATCTGTGTGATGTCTACTTGAGATGGTGTTTTTGTTTGTTTTTAATTTTAGATTTTGCCGTATGGCACATGTCCTCACTGGAGAGAGACAGATAAAGACAGAGAGAGAGGAAAAGTTCAGAAATCACCTGTCAAGGAAGATGACCACACCACAATCCTTTCTCCTCCATTCTCCTCTTGGATTCTAGGCACGCATACACACACACACGTTCAGTGTCCTTTTACGCCACCAGGTCCGCAATTTGAACCATGAAATTGGCCATGTGAGATCCAGTGTCTTATCTACGATACTATCTGCTGGCCTGAGACAGTGGTTTTAAAAATTCTTCAAGAGGGGGAACCAGCAGTTAGCGTAATGGCTATGTCACTGGACTCCCATGTAGTCGACTACGGTTTGCATCCCGGACCCAGTGGCTTAAAACTCATGCCGGGCGCGTGTGCGTGTGTGCCCAGGATCCCAAGAGAATGGAGGAGAAGGGATTGCAGCGTGACCATCCCCCCGCGGGTTGATTTCTCGCTTTCTATCTCTCTGTCTCTCTCTGTCTGTCTGGCGAGCGCATGTGCCCTATAGCAAAAACCTCTGAAAAAAAAATTCTTCAAGAAAGAATAATCTAGTAAATTTGGAACCATTAATAACCTAGCCTAAAAGAAACAAGGTCCTATAGAAGTGTTTGGGATTGACTGGACATGACATAGAGAGTAGAATTTACATTAAGATTATATGTATATATGTTATATTTGTGTGTGTGTGTGTGTGTTATTTAATTAGGTTCGTGGGGGAAAATTAGAACACCAATTTGTAAGGATAAACTCCATTTATAAGGGCAAACACAGATCACAGGTAGCCCTGGAGCTGAGGAACAGCTTTGATTTTTGGTTAAATTTGTGAGTCCAAAGCTTTCTTATCAACTTTGCGCTGCTCTATAATCTCATATTTCTCCTCTTTATTGAAGATCTCACCTTCCTCGTGTCTGGGCACCCACGGATTGTTTTTTTTTGGAGTAAGCATCAAGAGGTGTTTGGGGATTTTTACTTTGCTAATATCAATTTTCGTGGAGGTGACAATGATAAATTTCTGGTGTGTTCTTTGCAGTGGAACTTGATTGAGGTTCAATCACAAGTAGCAAGCGGTTCAATCACAAGTAGCAAGCCACTACTCAGCTGCTTCAGGAAAACCACCTCTTGCCTCTGTGGTGCCCAGCAAGAATGATCAGAATACCCTGAGAATGATGCTAGTTCACAGCTTTCTCATGTGCTGACTGAAGGGTTTTTGCCGTGGCTCAACAGCATTTGAGGCACAACTTCAGTAGGATAATACCTAGGCATTTTGTGAAGTTAAACCATCTGGTTACCACCATTCTTGTCACCACCAATTGGTTTGGTTATGGTGTCAAGAACCTTTTCCTCCTCTTTTTTCTTTTTTTTTCATTTTTTTTTTTCAGTGCTTTATTCAGTGGTTGAGTATTTCCTCTTGCACAAGGTCTGTAATATGAGGCAGATTGGGAGTATCTGCTTATTCCTTGGACTATAAATGGGTTTTGGCTACTATAAGGCTTCCTCTTCTTAGAATTTTTAGCCTTGGGGGTCACCCTTCTTAACCTTCCACTGACATCAGCATTCTTGGCTTCAGGTACCCGGCTTTGCAGCTTTTTCACCTGCTGTCTTGTATAATGGGAAAGAGATTACATTAAAAATTTAAATCAAGATTATCTGAAGAGTTTCCCCTTCTTTCTGTTTTATCTGATCCACGTCATCTTATATAATATGGTCAAACTGTCCCTCTTAAGAACTGTATTTCATTTTTATTTTTTATTAAATTTTTATTTTACTATTACTATTATTATTATTGGTTTATTTATTTTATTTATTTTATACATTGGATCACTATCCATCATTCAGCTTGCAAGGAGAATTTACTCAACATGAAATACAATTCAGACCAGTCCAATTGAGAATACTATGTACATTGTCATCAACAGGTAGTAAACCATTGCTATGTCCCACAAATATCTTGCCTCTCCATTTTGTTCTCCCTAATTTTTTCCGTATACTCTTAAGAACTGTTTTTTAAATTTGATTTACTCACAATCCTAAAAACCTCCAATGAATATGATGTAAATCCTTTCTTTACAACACCTTATGCACATTCTCATGACATCAGTTTTCCTGTTCTTACATCCACACTTCTGTGAAGTTCATCGTTTCACCATTATTCCTATGTCCATTCAGAGAATGGATAACAAGAGCTACAGTTAGTCATTTCCTGGCTGGTCCCTCAGTGCCATCTCTCCCTGCTCTTCTCTTCTCCACCCTCTCTGCCTTGGCAATTTTCATAATGAATACTTGCACTAAATTTACCAATTACACCTCTTTTCATTACCATTGTGCAATTATCCCACAAAAGGTGCAGCCAAAGAATTTGATATGCAGATGCAAGTTTGGCTATCAAGTTTAGCTATTTGTGTAACTTCAAAATAGTGTAGATTGTCAACATAAGTTGAGATACACTGTGCTTTTTATAAATCCCCTTTAGACAATATTTTTGGGTATGTACTATGACTTATTAGGGCATTAATGGGACAATCTAGTTCTACTCCTTAAAAAACATCAGAAACACACCTGAATCAACAGGGCCTATCTCTAGCAAATAGGGGTGCTGCTTCGAAGTAGGTGACTCACTCTGCACAACTTACTCCCCAGCACAACCTAACAAGTGAGTTTGTTCCTTTTCAAACAGAAACTAGTTTGGGATCACCAAGAATGAGAGCCAAAGGAGCAGGTGCAATCTTCCTTAGAGCACAAATTCTCTAGCACTTAGAAGAGAACAGGGAATTAGAAGACATAATTTTAGTAAAAGAATAAAATAGAGACTCAGAAAGAGAAAATTAAAAATATATTTCTTTTACTTAAAAGAAGATGGTGGGACTAGCAGTGAGCGTAATGGCTATGTTGCTGAACTCCCATGTAGTGGACCATGGTTTGGGTCCCGGACTAGGTGGCTTAGACTCACGCCGGATGCATGTGCGTGCATGCCCAAGAGCCCAAGGAGAAGGGATGAGGGTGGATTGTGGCATGGCCATCCTCCCTGGGGGGTGATTTCTCACTTTCTGTCTCTCTCTGTCTTTCTGGTAAGCGCATGTGGCCTCTAGCAAAAACCTACTGTTTGAATCCTGGTAAGGGACCAAGGATGGCACGATGGTCCAACGTGATGCTCTGTCAGGCCAACCTGCATGAGAAGGTCGCACTTTGCATTTGGAGACTTCCCTCATCACGTGTGTGCCCATGATCTGGGACTGACTGGAGCTCAGAGTGCATCATGGTGCCAAGACCCTGTCGGGCGTGATGTCTCTCTATCTTACCCATGGAAGAAATAAATAAATACACTTTTTTTTAAAAAAATGTTTTTGCTATAGGATATGTGCACTTGCCAGAGAGAGAGCGAAAATGAGAAATCATCCCAAAGTGGGTGAAATCACACTGCAATCCCTTTTCCTCCAGTCTCTTCTCAGAATTTTGAGCACATGTACCCAGTGTGTGCCCAAAGCTGCCAAGTCTTGGAATTGAACTATGCAGCCAACCATTGTGGATCCAGCATCCCAACTTCCATGTCACCTGTTAGCTTAGAATAAAGAAATATACTTTTTTAAAAAGATGATGAAATAATACTGTACACCAATTTTAATGATTTGAAAAAAAATTTCTGCAAATAGAGGATGATGGTGAGGATGTAAGCAAGGAAGACTTTTGTACATTGCTGTTGGGAACATAAAGTGGTACGGCCACTCTAGAAACGGTTTTGAAGTTTCTTATGTAAAGTTAGATATGTATTTGCTATATGACTCTGTATTCCCTTTTTAGGTATTTAGCCAAGTGAGATTAAAATTTATGTTCACACAAAATCTGTGCATGAATTTTGATGACATTTCTGTTCATCATCATTAAAAACTGGGAAAAACACAACTATCTTTCAGTGGATCAATAGATAAAGAAACCACAGTAGATCAATAGAATAGAAAAAAAATTACTCAACAATAAAAAGAAATGAAGCAGTGAAACATAGAAAAGCTCGAGTGGATCTAAAAGACAGTATGTTAAAAGAAAAAAGTTAGTTTCAAAAGATTAACTACTGTATGATTCTATTTAAATGAAAGTATCAAAGGCGAAACTATAGTAAAGAATAGATCAGAGATTTCCAGTGGGTAGAGATGGAGGAAGGGAGGCAACCGGGCTGGCATAAGAGATTTGGAGGTTGATAAAACTGTCTTCTATCTTGACTGTTTACATAAATACAAACTTGTGTTAAAATTAAGAGAATTGTATGTAAAAGGTAATTTTATCATATGTTAAACCGAAAAAGTAATTTTTTAAAAAAAGGTAAGAATTATGGGCAGATCAGTATACCTGACACAAATTATTCTTTCTTTAAGACTCAAACATGATTACAAAACAAATAGAGCTAGCAAGTGGTGTGAAGTTAAAGGAGGCTGGGTTCCACATGGTCGACCACATTGTTGGAATACTGGACCCAAAAACTTGAGAATCATTCTGCGCATTGGTACATGTGTGTTCTAAATCTCTAGAGGAGCATGAGGAGAAAAGATGGTGGCGTGCCCATCTTCCTGAAGGCTCACTTCTAACCTTCTCTCTCTCTCTTTCTGTCTCTCCCTGGTGAGTAGACACACTCTATAGCAAAATCAGAAACAAACAAGCAAGTAAAAATCCAGTGCCAAAAGGTTTTGTTTTTGTTTTGTTTTGTTTTCCTAGCTACATGAAGAAGCTGCAGAAACCATTAAATACTTACTAGGTAAGTTGCTTGAAATTTATTATTTGTTTCTTTGAAATTTGCCGTAGGGCACATATACTCACCAGAGAGAGACTGAGAGGGAGAGAGAGAAAGAAAGAAAGCATCTCCCAGTGCGGATGAACACACCACAATCCCTTCTCCTCTTTTCTCCTCTCAGGATTTTGGACACATGCACTTAGTATGTTTTTCAAGCTGTTGGGTCGGGGGTTCGAACCGAATAGTCAGCCATGTGGGATCCAGCCACCTAAACCACCAAGCCACCTGGCTGACCCAGGAACATATGATTTTGTTTTTTATGTTTGAGTAAAAATAGTTTACTGACAGGAGAAATGGGGAATTACATGAGAAATTTTTGTTTATATTATGATAGGAACTATAGGAAAACCACACTTTCCCCCTTGAATATTTATTGTCTGAAAAAGAGGCATTACTAAAATGTGAGCCCACAAACAATGATTCCTGCAGAAAGTTTAAAATTTAAATTAACATGTTATCTTTGGAAATGATATTGGTTAATAAAAAAGCCACTGGATTCTTTAATATGCAAGTTTTTCTTCCACCTTTTATGGCTTAGAGGGTGGTTGTCATGAACAGAGACCATAACAAAATAACGGAAGTTCCATTTTTTGTTTTGTTTTGTTTCTCCTTTCAGCTTTAGCTGTTTATGTCTATCATCCCTCCAAATTTATGGGCTTAATCAGCAATCAAGAGACACAGTTTTGTGGCTTCCATGGGGAGATCTGACTTTATGTAGCTATGTATTTCAAATATTCATCAATCCACATAATAAAGTAGTTCCTTTTATCACTTCTGTATAGCAGCAAACATCCTCTTCACTGTGTGTGTGTGTGGTTTTATAATTAGGCAACAAATTCGCCTGATTTTTATTTTAAATGCCTAATGCCAACAGTTTACCTTAATATTTGTTTTACCTTTTGTGACTTTTTTTTTTTTTATAACAGGAGGGACTATTTGTTAACTAGAATAATTTAATTAGTTTATATTATTTAGCAGTCTGATGCTTTTGCACAGAGAGGGGCATGTCATAGCTATGATGGCTGCATCTCCATCTTCTAAACGCTATGATCTTTTCTTTATTCACAGATCACTTATAATTTCAAAGACACTTAGCACTGTTAAAAAACAACACAGCCAAGCAAAATGAAGATACCTGTGACAGAATATAATAAGTCTGTGGGCCAACTGCCAGTCTTTGTAAATAAAGTTTTATTGGCACACAGCTCCATCCCTTCATTTATGTAGTACTGACAGTTGCTTTCATACTATGATGGCATAGTTGTGTACTTGTTACAGAGGTCACATGGCTTATGAAACTAAGCCTAAGCACTATGGGACTCTTGACTGAAAAAGCATGCCAGTCCTTTACCAGAACATTTATCTCAACCAGTGCTTCATGTTTGTTATCACAAATCTTATCTTACACATTTTAAAACCTCAAGTAATAAAGGAAATCTGAGTTCATTCAGTTCGACAGCACCTTGGGAGGACATTAAATGGAATTTGAAATTAAGCATTGGACAAAATCCATTGAGATTCCCCTTTCCAAGGCCCAAACGTAGAAAGGCTAGGGCTGGGTCTTCACAATAAAATCCACATGTAATATTCACAAAGCTGTTAAACATCAAAGCTCCCTGCTATGCTTAGCCTTGCTAAAGTGATATGAAAAGCATAACCACAGAATGGGCATTCAAGTAGTCAGAGAGTATGCTAGGTAACACTTAACCTGAAAGATGTGTATTTTTTTTCACCTTGAATTCTAGTATATCTTTAAAAAGCAACCCTTCCATTTCTGAGGCATAAACCGGAGGCTATTAACAAAGGGCCTTTGAGCATTCAAAGGTTGTCACTCAGAGGAGTTAAATATTCAGCATTTCTTTTGTTGAGTGGATCTCTATTCCTCAAACATTGCTGAGGTTTCTTGGGGTTGTTTATAGAGTCCATAAGACAAACATAGGCATTGCTGCCCACTAAACTGTAATACCAAATCTAAATTCCCTGTAGTTTAAACCTGGATGTTGCTATGAACTTGCTCCACTGAGATGAGTTTACCTCCCCTCTCTCTGCTGTTGTTGCTGTAGTTATACACGGTGAATGGAAGAACACTTCTGGTATTTAGAGGAGAGTGGCTGATGAGAAGTCCTCCTCCATCCAACCATGCACGTGCTTTTGAATGGCTATGTCAGTCTGGATTCCAAGACAAGCTGCACATCGTATGAGAAGCACTTCTGTCCTTTTATGACTTGTAGGTCTTGATGTCATCTCTGGTTAATATTTAGACTCCCATTCTTGCAATAAAGCCATTCCTCAGGTCATTCTTGTCTTACCTATAATCTGACCTCAGTCAAAGTTCTAAAAAACTCAGAGATCCATATTCAAATTTTTAATGGGAATAGAATGTGGTATGTATGCCTCCAGCTGTTACTCCTTTGCACCAATGTAAATTATAAGTAATTAGTTTTTTTTTCTGTTTTTTTTTTTTGGAGAGGTTTTTTGAGAGGGCATGTGTGCTCGCCAGAAAGACAGAGAGAGACAGAGAGACAGAAAGCGAGAAATCACCCCACAGGGAGGGATGGCCACACTGCAAGCCCTTCTCATTCTCCCCTTGGGATCTTTGGCACACACACACATGTGCCCGGTGTGAGTTTAAGCCACTGGGTCCAGGACTGGAACCACGGTCAACTACATGGGAGTCCAGTGACATAGTAGCCATTATGCTAACTGCTGGTCCCAGTAATTAGACTTTTGAGATGAGGGGCCAACCAGTTCTGTCATTGATATCTAAGCTTTAAGCATCAATGGATTCTTCTGGTGAGGAGTTAATATCAAAGCTTTGAGTATCATGACTGAGACTCTTAATCTTTCCATACAAACATGAGTAAAGTAGATAGTGAACTCCAGGTAGTAAAGGCAGAGAAATTATACTTTAGGAGTCCACTATTGAACTTTGTAATCATTAAAGCTGAGAATTACTTCAAAAGTGTGGTCACAGACTAACTATAATACAATCATAGGAATATTCTTAAAATATCACTCTCTGTCATATTCCCAACAACCCAGGGTTAGACCTGAGAACCTGTTAATGAGAAATGATAGTGCTAAATAGCTAAACAGATCATATGCTAGATATATCTATATATAATTAGCAATTTTCTATACACACACATGCTTTGTGGGTGACTTCATATAGTTAGTCTTATACCATGAACTCAATTTTTTTCAACCAATCATTTAGTTATTTCTTTTTTTTTTTTTTTTTGGAGAGGTTTTTTTGCTATAGGGCGCGTGCGCTCACCAGACAGACAGAGAGAGACATAGAGACAGAAAGCGAGAAATCACCCCCAGGGGGGATGGTCACGCCACAATCCTTCTCCTCCATTCTCCTCTCTGGATCTTGGGCATGCACACACATGCGCCCAGCGTGAGTTTTTTAAGCCACCGGGTCCGGGACGCGAATCGCGATCAATTACGTGGGAGTCCAGCGACATAGCCATTACGCTAACTGCTGGTTCCCACATTTAGTTATTTCTTAAAGCTGTGTTGCTAGGGGGTCTCTCTTGACTTTAGAAAGACCATCTTATAAAATTCTTTTTAGAGATAGTCACATCAAGAGGAATATATTCGACCAAAATCTTATACTGGATATATTCGGTTGTCAAGAAAGTCGTGACATATTTTTTCTATACAAAAATGCATCATGACTTTTCAGACAACCCAATATATCAACATACAATTAAATGGTTTTAAAATACTCAAATAAAAGTGTATTCTTTAGGTTTCATGCAATTGGTTGATGCCAGATAGATTCTATGTAAGAGGCTCAACCACACACATAAAGATTGCCTATACAGTAAACAAAACTTCAAGTAGAGCTTCTCTGATGAGCTGCTTTTTAAAAGTAATGGGGGTTTGTATCTGTGTTGGTATGAAAGCTGAAATACAGACTGGCTATTGACTCCAATAACTACTATGGTTCGCATTCTCTTTCTTCCAGAGTTTTGGGGGTCCTGATGCTGTTTTTTAAACCTAAAGTCACTGGGCCAACTTGATAGCATAGTCCTTAAGGAAGCCAGGTCCTACATGACTGACAATGGCTTGAGTACAGGCCCTTATGGTTTGAAAAACACAATGGACACATGTATGCATGCCTCAAATCCTGACAGGAAGAAGATGGAGAAGAGTTTGGAGTGTGACCACACCCCATTGAAGAATGGTTTTTCTCTCTCTCTTTCTCTCATGACTGCACATGATCTTTAGCAATTAAAAATAAATTTAGGGACCAGCAGTTAGCGTAATGGCTATGTCGCTGGACTCCCGTGTAGAAGACAATGGTTCAAGTCCCGGACCCAGTGGCTTAAAACTCACGCCAGGCACATGTGCATGTGTGCCCAAAATCCCAAAAGGAGAATGGAGGAGGAGGGATTGTTGCATGGTCATTCCCCCGGGGGGTGATTTCTTGCTTTCTGTCTCTCTGTCTCTCTGTTTGTCTGGAGAGGGCATGCACCCTATAGCAAAAAAAACCTCTTCAAAAAATTTAAAAACTAAATAAATTTAATAAAAATTGTAGAGACATTGAGATTAAAAATAAAAATTTAAACATCTAATTTTCAGAAGGAAGACACAAATTTGAGAATATCCACTGACCACAAACTCCAGATCAGGATTTCAAAAAATTCATCTTCTCTGATGCAATGCTTACTCGTTCATGAACACAGAAATTGAAAGAAATCTTCAGATATTTGGAATGCCAGGTGTTAGCCATCTAATTAATTGTGAAAAATTAGCACGAAACTCCCCTTATCCCTTATTTTTTACCAGACTGTTAGTTTAGTAGACAGAGCTCTGGTCACCCTTGTATTGAACAAATGTAAATTTAACTTTACAAATACAACAATGTTCAAATTTATTAATATATATTGCATATGCTGATCATTTACCAAAGAACAACTTTAAGGCAGTCTACCTGCTAGCTTCTGTTACAGTATTTTGTTCTAATTATAATTTAATGTCTTCCCTTTTCTTCAGTTCATCATATCACCCATTTTCTCCTTTTCTCTAGATCCTTCAGTCTACCTTTATCTCTCTCTCTCTTTTTTTTTTCTCATTCGTCACTTTTGTTTAGCTTTGTGCCTGAAACTAGGTCATGAGGCTGTCAGGATGTCAGCTTCAAATTTAGTTCTCAATCCCCTGTCTTTAAACCACTTTATACTTTGGGGACTATTTGCTCTTCTTTGTGGTTAGATGGAACAATCTGAATACGCTTTATATTGTGCAAGAATTTTTTCTGTATGTATACCTGCTTAAATGGCTTCTGGTAAGTTGTCGTGCAATGGTATTCATACATTACAGGATCCAGGTTGGCTTAAAAAACCTTTGGTCTTGCTAATTTTTTTTTTTTAAGTGAACAGCATCTCACAAAAGGAACATGGAGTTAATTTTTGTCACCACATTTGTAAAACAGTTCCAGCAACCAAACACAGCTTACTTCTTACAAATGCAATTATGGTTATGCCTCATTGAGGGAAAAGATTTTTAAATATTAAAGATAAAATGATCCACGGAAAACTCAAATATCTTCCCTTAGGAACAAATAGTACAATCTGGTGTTCATTAAAATACTTGAATGCTAATGGAAGAGAAAAATGTAAGCCCTGTGTGTCTATATCTTTGGACCAAGACAGTGTGGTTTCTCAGTTTTCTCAAGGCTTGGCCAACTTAGGATCTGGTGAGACTCCTTGGAGACAGGAAATGGGAGGCTGGAAGTGGATTATAGATGGGTGAGTTGGCTTTGTGCTGCCTTCCACTGTACCTCTTCTTGACCTTCCCCGTGGGGAGGTACCTTCAGACCAAGGTCACCCCCCTTGCTGGATCTTCACTGCCTGAAGCTCACTACCAGTGACATGGGAACACTGGTCTCAAAACAAAACTAAGCTAGACAAGACAAAATGCAGAGATTTTAGAGAATGTTCAGGTTTTGAAATATAGAAAAAGAAGAAACTGAAAATCAAGAGGATTATTAAAGGAAGTTATTTCCTCCCACCCTCCTGGACCCACACACTCCTGTCTTACTGCTCCAGCTCCCATGGATTCTTAGCCAAAACAGAACTGTTCAAACACATCTGTCTGGGTTTTGTTCACTTCAGTTGGACATAGTGTTCCATGTACAAATAGATAATCCACCAATGAGATTCATTTGGGTTACAGGGTTTCCTCCTTTTCTACATCTTAATTTTATTTCCAATGCAAATATCTCCAGGAAGGTCGAAAGACTGTCAACTATTAATACCTCAGAATAAATTAATTGAATCAAATTGTCTTTCCTGTAATTCCTAGATAAGACCAGCTGTGGAAAGGAAATAAGATGTATTGCTGGAAGAGAAGGGATTTGTTGATGAGACCTCTGGGCATGGGGAGGACAAGGGGTTTATGTGTGTAATAGAGTCTGGGGCTGAGGATGGCTTGCTGGTTCTGAGTATGGAAAGGTGTAAGGTATGGAGCAAACAGGCTGTCAAAGCCAATACTGGATTGTTTCAAAAGTTTGCCCCTGGTCATAGGAGGGAGGAAAGCTCCCAGCCTGATGGCCTCCAGGAAACTGCTGGAAGAGTTTTATGAAAGGCAGTCAACAGCCAAATTTCTGACTTCCAATGAAATGAAAGACAGTGACAACTTCATTATGTATCCCTTGAAATATTTGTTGCTAGTTCTCTATCCTTTTAAATTGACACAAACGTGTGACAATTTCTAGTGCACAGTATATGCTAAATATATATTAGCCATCCTTTTTAGTAGTATAAATTTAAAACATTAATGAGTATAAATGTAATTAATTAATTGACTTCTTGAGTAGGTAGCACTGGAAGAGACTATACAAGCTTCAGAGTTAACTGGTAGACATACAAATAAATAAATAAATATATATATATACACACATGTATATACATATACGTATGAAAGCATATATGTACACACATATATATATGTAAAAATGTTTTTGCATTAAAAAAAAGATTCACCAGGGAGACAGACAGTCAGAGAGAAGTGGTTAAAACACTCCCCAAAAAGGTGTGATCATGCTGCAATGCCTTTTTCTCCGTTTCCTTATCCTGATAGGATTTTGAGCACACACATACCTGCAATGTTTTTAATCCACTAAGCCAGCATTTGAATACTACAGTCAGTCTGGTGGTATCTGACTCACTTAATCACTAGACTATAGGACCAACCATAGTTTTTACTTTTTAACTTTAAGAACAAAAGTAGATGAAAAAAAAAAAGAGGGATCTTCAAAAGGTTCATGGAAAAGATACATGATGAAAAATACTGTGTATAGATTTTAAACATTTTTGCTCCAAAATAAACTTATATTTTAATTTCATTTTTCCACAGAATTTTTGAAATTTTCCTCATAGTTGCTATGTAGGTTTTCCAAAATGGAAATCATTGTGTAATAGGTTTTTCACTAAGCATATAGTAATGATGGCTCATTGTTAGTAAATAAAGGCATGTGTTATTATTATTTTAAGAGATATTTTGCCTTTGGGTGCTTACACTCGCTGGAGAGACATAAAGAGACAGAGAGACAGAAAGTGAGAAATCAGACCCCAGGTGGGGTGGCCACACAACAATTCCTTCTCCTCGATTCTCCTCTTGGGATTTTGGGTATGCACATACATGTGCACAGCATGAGTTTCAAGCCTTTGAGTCTGGGACTCTAACCATGGTTGACCGTATGGGAGTCGAGCACTTTAATCACTACACTACCTGCTGGCCCCAGAAAATACTTGTTATGTAAAGTATATTTGATAATTCAATCATTAGTATGTCTTTAGGATATTTCAGGTTTAAAAAATTAATATTATAGGGACCAGCGGTTGGCGAAATGGCTATGTCGCTGGACTCCCATGTAGTTGACCACAGTTTGAGTCCAGGACCTGGTTGCTTAAACTCATGCTGGGCATGTGTGCATGCATGCCCAAGATCCTTAGAGAAGAATGAAGGCGAAGGGATTGCAATGTGACCATCCCCCTGGGGGGTGATTTCTTGCTTTCTGTCTCTCTCTCTCTCTCTGTCTCTTTGGTGAGTGCATGCGCCCTATAGCAAAAACCTCTCAAAAAATTACTATTAGAAATAATGTAATAAGCGTCTAGGTTGCTATTTTTTTTTTCTAAAACCTTGGTAATAGCAAAAAATTTTAAAACAGTGTTTCAGAGGCAAGATTACAAAGGAAATAACATATATTCCTACTACTCCTAATTATGTACATTTAGGGGCATCTTTTCTTTGGCTACATCTTTTCTTCGTATTCTGCTTGCTTGAGTTATCCACTTCATTATCTGACAAATATTTGAAAATTTACTTATCTAAACAGGAATTCAGTCTTCTCTGTCTTTACTCTGCAATATAGCTTTTAAAGTAGAATGATTCTTTTGTTTTATATTTAATTGACATACAATAATTGTAAATATTTATGGGATACATTGTGATTTTTCAATACATTATTACAATGTGTAATGATCAAAATGGAGTAATTAACACATCCATCACCTCAAATATCCATTGTTAGTCTGTGTTGCTTAACATTCAGAATCTCCTTAGCTCACTTATGGTGTCCAATAAATTGTCAGCTATGGTAGCCCTCTTGTGTTATACAACCCTAGAATTATCCTTCCTATCTGACTCTACTTATGTATCCATTAACCTGTATCTGCCACCCTCTTATTTCCCAGCCTTTAGTAACCACTATTCTACTCACAAGTTTTATGAGATGGATTTTTTTAGCTTCCATAGATAAGTGAGAAAATGGAGTATTTGTCTTTCTGTGCCTGGTTTACTTCATTTTGGAAGATGTCCTCCAGGGTAACCTATGTTATCACAAATGACAGTGCTTAATTTTTTTTTTATGGCTGAGTAATATTCTACTGTGTATATGTACTATGTTTTATTTAGTCATCGATCTGTCAATGGATGCTTAGGTTAGTTCCATATCTTGGCAAAATAATTTTTTGTACCTTCCTTTATTCCTCCCTGCATCCATTATCACCAAGTACCAATAGCACCAACAGCACCATCTTCAAATTCAGATGGTCTTCAAAAATGTCATGGAAGGGACCAGCAGTTAGCATAATGGCTATGTCGCTGGACTCCCACGTAATCGACCACAGTTTGAGTCCCGGACCCGGTGGTTTAAACTCACGCTGGGCGCATGTGCGTGTGTGCCCAAGATCCCGAGAGGAGAATGGAGGAGAAGGGATTGCAGCGTGGCCATCCCCTCTGGGGAGTGATTTCTTGCTTTCTATCTCTCTGTCTCTCTCTGTCTGTCTGGCGAGCACATGCGCCCTATAGCAGAAAAAACTCTCTAAAAATAGAAAAAAAAAGTCATGGAAAATGCATATTATGAACTATCCATGGATTCAATTTTTTTTGCACAAAATAGATACATAATTTAATTGCATTTTACACAAGTTTTTTGAAGGACCCTTTTAATATTCTCAATTCACCTATTTTTCTTCAGTTCCACCAAGATGACTATGGTCCAAGTCATTATTCACTGTTTATTGAATTATAGCACGAATTTCCTACTTGGTCCCATCAACTTATTCTTCTCTTCTCCACTGCTTTTCTACTCAACAACAAGGCTGATACTTTTTAAATGTAAACATATCATGCCTCATGCTTTTTCAGAGCTTGAAATTCCTCAATGGCTCTTTATAATTCTTTATAAAACTTAAACATTTGGAGTGTAGAAGAGCATATCATAGACACCCAATAAATATGCAATGAATAAGTGATTACTAAGGTTCTCCACAGTGTAGTCACTTCAGTTGCTGGAGACTCAATTGTTGGAGAGTCACTTTGGAGAAATCCCCTGCCTTCTGTCTTTCTCCCCTCTTCTTCTTTTGTCTTTCTCCATGGTCCTCAAGTGTGCTAAGCCTTTGCCTGGGTTAAGATGTTTATAGCCACATCTCTCTCTCTCTTTTCTGTAGAGACTTTCCCTTACTTATTTTTTAATTTATTTTTTATTTCTTGTTCTTTTATACATTCAATCACATTATTTAGCTTATGAAATGAATATTCCAATATGTGTACATTTCTCCATAGCCCGGTTGATAATACTATAAAGTTACCTTCAACAGATAATACCACATTTCTTTGTCCCATTAATGTTTGGCCTCATAATTTTCTTCTAAATGTCCTTCCTCAGACTCTACTCTTTCACACACACTATATCTGATATTCACAACCATTTACTGTGGTTCTACATCCCTTACTTCTTAAAGGGTTTAATTTGGGACCAGCAGATGACATAATGGTTACATCACTGGACTCTCATGCAGTTGACCGTGGTTTGAATCCCGAACCTGACGGCTTAAAACTAACACTGGGTGTGTGTGCTTGCATGCCCAAGATTCCAAGAGGAGAATGAAGGAGAAAGGATTGTGGCATGGCCATCATCCTGGGGGATTTCTCACTTTCTGTCTCCATCAAACACATGTGCTCTATAGCAAAAATCTCTCTCTCTCTCTAAAAATGAAAGGTTTAATTTATCAGACTTTGTATTTATATATTTCATTGTGAAATAATTTAATTACAAGCCCTCTAGGACAGTGACAATGGCAGTATGTAGCTCATGAGTGCATCCTCCATACATCCCATAGTATGAAGATTATAAACCATGAAAGAAGGTGGAGGGACAAAAAGATACTAGCTAATAATTAGCACATTTTGAAAACATTTTGCCAAGCTCTCTGCCACTGTAAGAAATGATACACATCACTACAGGTAAATCACAAATGGAACTGTGAAAGTATTTGGCACTTGGCAAGACATGAATATTTATAAGCATACATTCCATCATTGAATCCTTACAACTGCCACACAGAGAAATCTCTACTTCTCATTTTCAATGTGAGATAACTGGCCCTCACAGAAGTTAAGTAACTACCAGAATCTGGACCCAAAGTCACGTTTATCTGGCCAATAGTCATCTTTCTATGTCCATTTAAAATCTGGCTTTGCAGGCACACCACTCATGAGCAAATCTTTATGGACCTGATCTGGACTTGAGTTACTGTTCAACAGGACCAAGGTCATCTATTCTTTTTTTTTTTTTTTTTTTTTTGTTAACTGTGGAGTCAGGTGAAGAAAAAGACCTAGATATCCCTCAGGGAAAGAACTCAAGTGATGTAACTCCCATTCTCTCTACTGACATCGCCATAACTAAAGTGACCCTCAGAACTTGTTTGCCAAGGCCATCCTAGTTTCCTCCAACTGAACAGATACAATTATTCACAGAAAGCATCCAGTGTGGACAATAACTTCTATGGTCACCCTGTCCATTTCTGTCCTGGTTATCAAACCAACTTCTACTCTCAGCTTTCCTCCTCATTCACTTCTAGTGACTTACTCTTTATACTCTAACACCTTGACTCTTCCAGATGATAGGCTCTTGCCATATTCCCTAATCATCCACTCTATTAATCTGCCTTCTAGTGAGGTCATAGCCTAGCTGTGCTCACGGAAAACTGTGAAGTGCCAGGGGTTCACAAGTTATTGTCCTACTCTGCTCAACATATAGCTGACATTCTGCCTATATACTTGTGTGGAGCAGAGCTCATCATAGTTTCCCAGCAGCCTCTCCAATTAGGTCACCTTTCATATGAATTCTCCCATAGTTGACTAGACTCAAAGATACTCAGAAAACTTCAGGGAACACAAATACAGTCCCCTACTTCTTTGCCTGCAGGGGCTGCTTTTTGTCTTCAATGAGGCTGATTTATTTCATTCTGTCAAGTCCTTACAGGGAGGACATGTGTCCTTGCATTTTCATTTTTGCTGTCTCTATTCCCTGTTCAAATCCCTGCTCAGTTTTTGAAATGATAATGAGCTGCTAGCTTTTCTCCCTGGTTTGTTGATTCTGTTTCTAACAGAGTGAATATTTTATCTCTTGATTCATCATCATAGGAAGATGAATGCCATGTGTCATAACTATACAACATCTTGCCTGCTTCCTTGCTCTCACATAACCATCAGCAGATAGATGCTGGGCAGTCTGGATTTATTTTTCTTTGCATTCAACTAGGCACATGACAGACACCATGTAGGGAATGTCAGGTCATTGCAGCTCAAGGTGAATTTCTTTCTTCCCAAGGCAATGACACAGAAGTTCCCTGGGAGGTAGCCCCTCGGAGACTCCTTGATTGCATTTTCCCATAAATGAGTTTTCAGGGGAGGGTCAGGCTCTGGCATGATAGAGCTGGTGGGACTGGTGATGGGATTGGATGCTGTCACCCCACACTGTCATCCAGGGCAAAGCTGGATTGATTGTATTATTTAGAGGGGGAGGAAAAAACAGGAAAAGCAAAGTACTTGATTTTCAGGCTTTTCTTTCAAAAGGGGAGAGCTGAAACCAGTTTTATTTAAACAGGTCAAGATGACAACTAACCATTCTTCATATGGTCTATTCTACATGAACTGTATTTTTACTGATTGTCCCATCCTATTGCATTTATTCACAAGTTGAGCACTTGCACTTGCTGGGGTAACTAAATTGTGTGGATGGGGAGTCTGGCCACCTTTGTCAGAAGGAATGTCAGAGGCCAGTACAGCAGCCAGTTTAATCAGCACTCAGTGGAAACCAGAGGACGGCAGAGGAGCTAGGAAAATGATTTTGAAATGTCCTATATTTTACTCTTCTAACCATTTCAGTACTTTGTTGTTATATTGCTAACCGGACTTGCCAATAGAATAATCTCCTGTCTTAGGTCAACTAAAGTATGAAAAGAGTTCAGACCTTTAAATTCAAATTTGAAAAGGAAACACATTTTCAGTGTGAATACATGGAATTTTTACTGGAATTAATGTACAATACCCAGGGGAGGGGGGAGAGTCATAGAAAAAAAATCATTTCTAAGGCCAATAGGTGGTCACCGTTGGTCTCAGCACTGGGCCCCCACATGGCCAATCACGATTTGAGTTCCAGAGTTGATGACTTTGTCTTTCACTTTCATTCTTCCTCTCTCTCTGATTAAATTAAAAAATAAAATGAAACAAGCAATAAAAGGAATGTAAGGGACCAACAGTAGTAGTTATGTCACTGTACTCTCACATGGCTGATTGCAGTTCAGGTCCTGGACCTGGTGGCTTCAAAATCACACTAGGTGTGTGTGTGTGATTGTCCATGATCCCAGGAGGAGACTGGAGGAGAAGGCATTGGGACATGGTTTTCCTCTCAGTTGGGGTGATTTCTCACTTTCCCTCTCACAGTCTCTGTCTTTGTCACTCTTTTCAGTGAGTGGATGCATCCTAAAGGCAAAAATCCTTAAAAAAAAAAAAAAAGAAAGAAAGAAAGAAAGAAAGAAAGAAAGAGAGAGAGAAAGAGAGAAAGACAAAGAAAGAAAGAAAGAAGAAAAGAAAAGAGAAAGTTCCTATAGGTACTCTTGCTAATGTAGCTGAACTATGCAGATGTGGTGATGCAGTGTTAATGGGACACTCGGCAATGCTGAGGCAGTTTAAGAAGGTCCAGGGTTCTCATCTCAGGATCTCCTTAAATATAGAATATGTAGGTACACACCTGTGATCCAAGTCAGCTGAAGCTGGAGATGGGTCAAGGTGTGAGGCCTCTGTTGAGGGCACTTGCTTCTCTGTCTGTCTGTCTGTCTCTCTTAAAAAACAAACAAACAACAACAGAACAATAACACCACATTAAGAAATGAATAGTTGAATTAGTCTATGAAGGGTTTAGCTTAAAGAGTAAGGCTCTGGTTCCCTAGATGGCTACTGTCCCTCACCTTTAACCGGAGAAAGGCTTTGTGGCACATAGATCTTCGTGGAGATGCTGGAATAATTTCTCTTTCATATCCTCTAATATCAGTGGACCCATGGTAGGTGAAGCCAGGCCTTGTGCAGCAGAATGGGGAAGGATGAAATTGGGGTGGGGATGATGAAGGACTAGTCATTCCACAGCTTTTCTTCTTTGCTCCATTCCCATCCCGATTCCTTAACTAGAGTCACCCATGAAATGTCCCTAGGGGCCAGGAAGTGTGGACATGCCTGATGTAAATGAGGAGGGCCTGAGACACTGCATCTGGTCCCTGCCCTGCTCCTCACTAAGGAAGAATCCCGATGGGTCAAGGAGGACTCTGATTGCCACTGTCTGGTTCATATGAAAATACTCAGGAAGAAGGTCTCTCCAAAAGTCTTTGAGGTGCTTTCCCTTAGATCTTATGGTGGCTTTTTCTTGGCTGAAATTCAAAGAAATCTCCAAATGAACGATGACACATTTTAAATCACTTTGCAGTCTACAGCTTGTCTCTCCTGGTTCTACAAGTTTATTGCATTATTTTTAGAATGTTTACTTAAACAGTGCACAGAGCAGGCCTAACAGAATATCTGCATCTTTTATTAGAACATGTCTGTGTCTTCTATCACTGGGTTCCACTGGCAGGAGGCTAAAAATAATCCACTGAATCTTTTCCTGCACCAGAAGGTTGTTTATTTGCCAGAAAAAGAGAGAAAACAGAAACTCACCTTTCATTCCTCTTTCAAATTCCTTCTGGAACTGAGTAAATGCTTTGCCCCAGAAATAGAATTACTTGCCTTAAAATGGGGGTCCTTGAAGGGGTTGACACAATCTGTCTCTGTGAAGCTGAGGGTGACAACAATTTTCTGATCATGTCACAAACAGCTGTCCCTTGGTATCTGTGGGAGATTGGTTTCAGCCCCCCTCAGAAATCATAATCTGTAAATGCTGCAGTCCCTTACCTAACACTAACTAGTACTTGCACATTACTTACACACATCGTCCTGTGTACTTGAGTCCTCTCTAGATTACTTTGACCAAATACCATGTAATGCTATGTGAATAGCTGTTATACTATATTGGTTAGGGAATAATGGCAAGGGAAAACATCCATACTTGTTCCGCATAAACAACACAAATTTTTCCCTGAATATTTTCCATTCGCGGTGTGTTGAATCCACAGATGTGGAACCCATGTGAATGGAGGGCTAATTGTACTTGCTTTAAAACTAGCAACTTACCATTCCTTCATGTTCTATGTCTAATGTTTTAGTTCCTTTCCTTTCTTTTTTAATTGCCAGAGGGTGCATGCATGAGAGAGAGAGAGAGAGAGGAGAGAGAGAGAGATCACCTTTCAATTGAGAATGGTCACACTGCAATCCTTTTTACTCTATTTCTCCATCCCATGAGGATTTGGGGCATGCATGCACATGCACCCAACATGTTTTCAAGCCACCATGGCTGAGATCCACACTTCTATTGACCATGTAAGATCTATCTCTAAATACACAGTACTTAACCATTGCAATATAGGGATTTTTTTCTATTTGTGACTCAACTTCCCCACCTCAGGGTTCCCAGTAAGATCCTCTACTGCTCGTGGACTTGCAGATCTAGACTGAGCTCTTCAGTGTCCCCTAACATCCATGGTGTTTACCAGTCTTCTTTCTCTATTAAAATGCTTGCCTTTTTCTATAAACCAGTCTGCTTCTGCCCATTGTACCAGAAACAAATTCCCTTTCTGGAAAAGCCTGTTTTGGCTGCCAAGGCTAATTCAAGCTTCCCAACTCCTGAAATACTTAGCCCATATCAGTTTGTTCTTCTTGACACTTAACAAATAAGAAGGTCCTGTGTGTTTATTTATTTATTTTTACATCTCAAAAACTTCTGGGAATAGTGACAATAGGTTTCAATCTCAGTATCTGCCACAGCAGCTGACAAATAGTATGTGCTTAATTAGTGTTTGATGATTGATTTAGCGATTACTGCTCTATTCCCACAGGGTGAGTTAAGCACTCTTACAGTCCCCACTGGGAACATTCAATGCACGGCAGAACTCTCCAGGGCTTTTATAAAGTAACATTCGATACACACTATTCTCCCTAAAATGCTTGCAGAGAGAGTGGTGGGTTTCATGAGGAGGAAGGTCACCTCTGTGCATGTGTATGTGTTTTAAAGGAGCTGCTTTGTGTAATGTCCTTATCAGTCACAAAACCCTTGTACATATTAAAGGTATTTAAGAATATTTTAATAAAGCTCATTTTGCTGAACCTACTATCTATCACCCAAATTTATGGAACCATAGACCTCAATATCTCTCTCTGTCTGTCTTGTGATGTAATAGATTTAGCTTCCAGAAGCAGAATGTTGCTAGACAGAGTTTAAGGGTTTTCTTCCTCTGTGACTCATCGTCCACCCTGTCCCTAAGCCAAACCCTCGATGTATTCTCTAATCTCTGACTGCGGTATGATCTCTTGGATAACTGGACTCTAGCACACTGTAGGTGCTTATTATTCTGCCCAGTTCTCACTAATGACAAATTCTTCCCCATTTCTGCTGATCTAGTTTGCATGCCTTTAGCTAACACCAAATGAGGAAAACAGAATAGTTTTTCTGGAGGTTAGCAGCCACTAGACTTAAATAACTAGGCAATTCTTAGTACTTCTGCCACTGACTAGTTATGTGAATATTTTAGAGATTTTCTAACTTTAACCAGATTTTTTAAATGTATGACTTAGCTAAACACTTGAAAAGTGAAGAATGTACTTACAAGTTAGGGTCAAAATTAACTGACTTCAAGCTGCCTGCTTCCAGTTAAGTGGGCTTTCCCTCATATCTATTGAACTTCTCGATCATGTGGAGTCTCCTAAGTCTTACGTTTTCTTTGATCACTCTGTCTCTCTTTCTTTTTTTTGGAGAGGTTTTTGCTATAGGGCACGTGCGCTCACCAGACAGACAGAGAGAGACATAGAGACAGAAAGCGAGAAATCACCCCCCAGGGGGGATGGTCATACCGCAATCCCTTCTCCTCCATTCTCCTCTTGGGATCTTGGGCACGCACGCACACGCGCCCGGTGTGAGTTTTAAGCCTCCGGGTCCGGAACGCGAACCGTGGTCGACTACGTGGGAGTCCAGCAACATAGCCATTACACTAACTGCTGGTTCCCTCTGTCTCTCTTTCAAGTCTATTTATTTATTTCTTTCATGAGAGATAGAGAAGAAACAAAAAAACAGAAAGATATTACAAGTATCCCAACTAGGGCTGTGATCCATTCCAGTCTCGGTCTGGGATCACATGCACATGTGTATCCTTTTCATTTAGGAAGGTCCCAGCATATGGACCTGGTCTTTGTTGCCTCAGTTCATCTGTGTTACCACTGCACCACTGATTAACCCCAATTTTCCTTCATCTTTTGAAGTCAGCGGAGATCTTATCTATAGTCCTTTCTTGCATGGTATGATATTCACTTGTCTCTCTACTCTGTCCATCTACTTCTGGGTGTTTTCAACCAAATGTCCTTTTAAATCTCTTTCTTTTTTTCTTTCAGTCAGAGAGTGTATGTGCTCATCAGAGAGAGAGAAACAGAAAGAGAGAGGAGAAGATGAAAGTAATCCCCAATGGGGAATGTTCATGCAGCAGTAACTTCTCTTCCATTTCTCAATCCTGATGGAATCCTGGGCATGGAAACACACATGCATTGTGTATTTTTCAAGCAGCTGGGGTCAATATTTGAACTGTAATTTGCCATGTAGGGTCCACTTCCCTTAAGCCCAAGGCCACAGAGCTGGTCTAGTCAATGTCCTTTATAAACTGTGGCACCATTCTCGATATGTCACTTGACTTGGCAAAGTCCAGTGGGGGTCTTCTGCCCCCCAATTCAGGCATTGATCTTTTGTTGCTACAGAAGAATCAAGTTATGATTTTCGATGGTGATGGATGTTCTTTTGATCAGTCTCTTGCTTGCCTCCAGGCTTGAATACAATCTCCTAGTCTGGGGTTTTAAGCCATCCCACCATTCAGTTCCTCTATGGTTAATTCATCCATCTCCAGTTACACCCCAGGCCTTTGCCCTCCTGTAGGACAAATCTGTTTGGCATTTCTCTTCATCTGTTTGTTCACTTTCTTACACTTTTGAGCTCAGGACTTGATTTCCTTCTGTCAGATCATCCCTTTCTTTTTTTGTTTGCTAAATGATGACTCTCCCCTTCTTCAGTTCTTTGTTCAAGTCTCTCTCTCTCTCTTTTCAATGAAAACTTTCTAGACCAGGTCTGGAGCTTCTGCTCCTCTACCAAGGCAATGTTCTCTTCCCTATTTTCTCTCTAAATGTTCAGCACTTAGGGAATATTCTTTTTATACCTTCGTAAAGCTTGGTGTAGGTTTCTACCTCTTATCTCTGCAAGTCATCTTTCTATCTCTCTCACAACAGTATTGATTGCAATAGTGAGCATTTATGCATCAATTGACATGACACAAAGCACTTACACAGAGTGTGGGTCATCTGAGTCCCCTTAGCCTTATACAGAAATAGGCAATAGCCTCAGTGAGGTTATATAACTTGCTCAAAGTCTAGTAAATCTTCCTACAGGAATTCTTATTCAGACACCATGCTCCTTCAAACTCAACATATTTGCTGAAATAATAAAGTTTGTTATGAGTAGAGAACCCCTATCAAATGCAGTGACCTTTTGACCTTGAGGTTTTCAGAAAGAAATGGTAGAGCTCTTCTATCTTCCACCCAGAGGTTTGATGTGAAGAGGATTTGCTCAACTTAGCAAGGGCTTGGATTTCAGTTTTCTTCTCTTTACCCTTCCTTAATTTTAACCTACTTCTGTGTTATTAAATTACACTCTCTTTACTTGACCACTTGGTTCATACTATATCTAAAAACCAAAGTTTAAAAAATTATTCACAAAACATATACTGAAAATAAGAGTAACTCACATTACATAAGTTCTAGCACTGTCCAATACTTAACAGAACAGGTTAATGTGTAGTTAATGTCTACTAGAAGGGGTAACATAATTTGAACACAAGGTAGACAGCTGATTGATAACAGTTGGGGGCAAACAATAAATATGAGGACATTTTGCCTCACTCTAATCTATTGGAGTAGTATGGTGAAACAAATTCAACAAAGGCTGCCTGAGTCCTCATGAGCCTGTTCTATTCTAAGGGAAAGTAGAGAAAAGACGGGAGAGTACAGACAAGATTTTTGATCTCACAAAGTATATAGCAAGCTGTGATGGAGCAGTTTAGGGTCAGCATTTTTGTAAGGTGGAGGTGGGCATAAAGATCTTTCTGAGGGGCAGTATTTGAGTTGAGACTTGAATGACAAGACTTAGGCAGCCAAAATTGGGGGACAGATTGTTCTAGGAAGATGAACAAGAAGATGAGGAGATGGGAAGAAACTGTGTTCAGACTTAGAAAGAAGGTCAGCAAGGAAGGGAGACAAGGACCGGAAGAAGCAAATTTATATAGGAGCCTTGTAGATCAAGGGAGCCATTGGAGGGCTTAATGGGGGAGGGAGGATAATGTAATGTAATCTACATTTTAGAAACATTATACTAGCTGCTCTGTGTACAAAGGGATTATAGACAGGCAAAAAGAAATAGTGAGGTTATTCCATTAATATTAGTCTAGGAGGATTAATGATTATAGATCATACCAGGTATTAATGATGACAGAGAGCAATAGATTTAGGATGTGTTTTTGAGATGGGAATGATATACTACATTAATGCATTGAACATGGAGGTAAAGAAAGAAGGACATCGGGACCAGAAGGTGGCATGGTGGTTGAGGCACTGGACACTCCCACATGGCTGACCATGGTTCAAGTCCTGGACCTGGTGGCTTGCTTTCTCACTTTCTCTCTCTCTCTGTTTCTCTGTGTCTCTCTGGTCAAGTTAAAAAAATGAATGAATAAATACAATTATAAATAAATATTTAAAAAAAAGAAAGAAGGACATCAAGGATTATTCCTAGGTGCTGATGCTGAATGGAATATTTGCCAGTACTGTGGACAGTAGCCAGGTAGAATTTGAAACAAGCCACATTGTCACTGTAGCAGCATGAATCACTTAATGCTGGCTGTTATATCTCTGCTGAATGAGAATGTCTCAGATATGTTAGATAAATATTTCATATTCCTTTCTATAGTAAATTTTATATAATTTGTTACAAATCCTAAACCAGGAACAATCTCAATGGACATAGTTTTTAGTGTAAGAGCAGAAAAACCTTTTAATGATTGACATATACAATATGCAATGTATATAATGAGTCATATACGATCAGGTAAAATATACAATGATTTGCCAATCATTGGTGGGGCTCAACCACAGGTAAATATGCAGTTTCCTCTAGTGAGGGATCAGGCTTCTCAGTATTTGAGATAAAGCATAACCCAGTTTTAATGTGGTCAAAGAGAGAGATGGTCTGATATCAGGGCCCCTTTAAGAGTAGAGAACAACCAGTTGGTTGGTGGTATGACCTAGAATTATTTGTCAGACTGAGTGTTTCAGAGTCTTATTTTGAAATAACTTTTTAAAAAGTATTTTCATCATGGTATTAGCCATTGTCATAACGTGTAAGAACTGATGACAAGGAATTTCTTTCAGAGACTGTATTAGGGAGTTAGCTCCTTGCCCCTTGCTTAGCTGTATATACTGTGTGTGCAGGTTGGAGTGCAAGGAGGATCTTCAAATATCCAAGGATATATGCATTAAGAAAAAAAACTGTAATGGATTTCAAAAGTTTTTTTGCTGTGAAATAAATTTGTATTTTAATTCCATTTTCCAACCAGGATCCTTTGAGAAAATGGATAGCTCATTGAGCTGAGAGTTTTGAAAACTTTCAATAAAGGGATTATTGACAGAGAGCCCACAAAGGAGGTTGAGGCATTTAGAGGTTTGCAATGCTGTTAAGATCTTCCAGGTCTACTGGAGTAAGCTTCCAAAACTTGAAAGAGTCAAGAGCCATGGAAGATAGGCCTTTCAAAAGAAGCTCTAGAGGTCACAACTACCTCTAGAACTGAACTCTAGCAGAGAGAGACCAGGGAGAAATCCCTTCATCTCTCTCTTCGTCCTCTCAGATTAGCTTCTGGGGCCTTTCACTGGCTAAATGCTCCAATACAAATTAGCCAGTCAAGGATTCTGACCCATTCTCCTGAAGTACAGGTCAGGGCAGAGAAAGGTAGAGAATAGATCTGGGAGTGAAACAAAAATTACGTTTTTCTCTCTAAGGTCGCTTTTGGTTATAGGATTTCACATTTATGTTCATTGTTTTATGTATTGCCTTGTACTTGCTGAGCACAACATAGTCTAAATGATAGTGGTGCCCACTATAGAGATAGCAGGTGGCTACTGATTCGGAGGTTCTGGCAGCTGTTAATTTGCCATAGATGTGCAAAACTTTGTTAAGAAATGCACAGATCTAAGGAAAAGCAATATGAATAACCACCAAAAGAAAGCAAATTCAGTTCCAAATCACATTTGTCAGAGTATTTTCATTAGGGTAAGTGAGCAGTTCAACATGAGAATACTTACAAGAAAGGTAGTAGGACCCGTTGCTATTTTTCATGCCTCTTTTACTTCTTTGGCACTAGAGGAATGTTTCAGGGATTGGGTGAGCAACAATTTGCTGCCAGTAAGGAACTGGAGTGAATGGAAGTTGGCTCACCTCAGTAATGAAGAATTTTACCCCATGGTGTTTAATCTTCATCCCTACTTGGCTACTAGATGCAGCATAAATCCTCCCAGCTTCTTCTATCTTCTATGAACTGCACTATAGTTATTAAACAAATTGTGGATATATTCCACATCCTCTCTAGTACTTTGAAAACTACACAATGTAAGGTTTAATGAAGGTGGCATGCCTAAGAATGACTTAGAACTGAAAATATGACTACATCAAAAGTCTTTAGAAAGCAAGATTTTAATGGCTGAATAATATGCTGGAACAGAGGAGTAATTTCTTCTCAAATGCTAGGATGAATTATTTATGCTTTGACAACATTATGTGTCTCTAAAGCAGCTTTTAGTTATTCGCCACTTCTGGGCTACAGCTGATCCTGCTGCCCATTCTTGTAATTACATTAACCTCTTGACTTTACATGACAAGCTTTTCCTGTGTGCTGCGATCAATAGCCCATAACTACACCTCTTTAATAGGGCCATAGTTACACTTCAGTTCAGATACAATTAACTTTTGTCCCCCTCCCCCCCTTTTCTTTTTGGTAGGACATGGACTGAAATTTCTTATTTTAACATCTGAAACAAAGGACATAATTCTGAAAGAACAAAAACACATAAAAATATGCAGATCGTATGGGAAGAACTGATTGCAATGATAAATAGGCCAGTTGAAAATCCATTTCTGCAAGCACATGGGATTATAAACCCTGGGAGAAGCAGTCAATTTCAAAGGCCTGCATTTGTGTAGTGGTCTTTAAATCTCTGCTTTGATAAACTTTTTAGTTGCAGCAGGATTAAAGGCACTGTGGACCACCTACTTTACTATTCAAACTATACCAATTAATTACAGTGTATAAATGTAAACAGAGAAAGTATAACGTTACATGTTAAAACATCTTCAAGGTCAGCTAGTTTAATCCTCCTCTTTGTCAAAAATCCTTCTTTTTGACAGAGGAATTGAGATAGAGAGATGTAAGCAGTGGTCCACCCACTACAGCCAACTCCTATCAGTTTAGAAAAGCTGACTGTGTGTGTTCAATCACATTGGTCACCTTAAATTAGAGATGGTGGTAATATTTACACCATAGAAATTGGCAATGGTATATAATTAGTGACTCCCCTCGCAAATAATAAGTTAAATATTTACCTGTATACCACCATATATATATGTTCATTTATGCTTATGTCCCACTACAGCCAATTCCTATCAGTTTAGAAAAGCTGACTGTGTGTGTTCAATCACATTGGTCACCTTAAATTAGAGATGGTGGTAATATTTACACCATAGAAATTGGCAATGGTATATAATTAGTGACTCCCCTCGCAAATAATAAGTTAAATATTTACCTGTATACCACCATATATATATGTTCATTTATGCTTATGTACATACACACACATATGTATTTCAACATATACAGTTAATATGCGCTATATTATGTAGAAATTTTATCTGTACTTCACATAGGAAATATCTTCATATGATTTTCCCAGATATTTTTATGATTACATCTTATGCTTTATAGCATATGAACACACATGAACACATATATACACATCCACAATACACGTCCACATATATTTGCAGGGACTTGTATTTTAGATTTGACTTCACAATGCCTCATAGACTTCCAAGCCTATGGATTGCTTTGAGAAACTCTAAGGGAAGATTGTAAAAATCAGTTCTACACAAATAGAAACACTAGTTAAGGCTATAACCAGACACATTTGAAACATAAGACAATTTTGACTATGAGCTAAATTAGTTTCCCTCTAATTTCTATAATGCTGTAAAGGGACAAAGTGCTACTATCTTCCAAACTGCATTATCATAGCCATATATCTTAGAAATAATAAAACTCCCTATTACTAATAGCAATAATTTAGGACCCAATCCAATGTTCCCTATAGATAATACATCTGGTTTAACATCACCTTAAGAAATAACTAGTGGGCCCTTAAATCCTGTCAGACTACTCTAATTTTCTTTTATGACACTGTCAGACTTTCTATATTGCAGAAAAGTGATCTAGATAATATGGATGTTTGATGCCAATACATATTACATGATCAGCAATTTTAACATGAAAAAATAGTATCTCTAGTGGGTGCAGAATTAGTAGAAAGGAATTAGAATGTGGTTATCAGAAAGCAAGATTAAAAATAGAAAATCTACAACATTCTTTGGCTCTAGCAGTGCCTGTTCAAGCGGGGAAATAGGAATATATACATCAATATGTCCTGGAGTTTTACTTAAAGATTCAAATCTCTGAGCCCTAGTTCTTGATCAGCGAATCAAATTTCATAAACTGACTCTTAAGTATATTAAACACTAGGAATTCCTACTCTTCCACTTTACTTTCCTAAAGAGGAAAATTAATAAAACAGGGAATTTTCAGCACATATTGAGGTTAGGTTGGAAAAAATGTTTTACTTTTTGGTAAAGGGAGGAAGACATTCTGAAAGACACCATGTCTTCTGAAACATGAGAAATCCACCTTTTCTTCATACTCTTGAGGTGACCTCATTCTCTAAGACTTGCCAGAGCTCTAATTAGTGAGGGAACCAAAATTTTCGGACACAATTTAAAGTCAATGTGAAGTGATAGAAGTTTAGGGCTTGAAGACATGACATTAGCATGGAAGATTTCCTTCTTTGTTATGTCCTTTAATAACTCATTAATTTCTTATGAGCTTCAGTTGCCTCATTGAAATATATGGAAAATCATACTGGGTTTTCATGTATCATAGAGTTGCTCTGACAACTAGAGGAAAATATGAAATGTTGAAGGTTAACTCTAAATAGTTGGCACAGAGTGATGACTTAGCTTAGGACATGGGTTTTACCGGGTGGGTATCTCTGCTGTATGGTCAAAGATATAAAGTTTGACC
>NW_006207869.1:1631386-1702441 GCF_000334495.1 Tupaia belangeri chinensis
GGACAATGGGGGAGGAAGATGGGACATAGCAGAGGGTGGGGGATGGGGAATCAGGGATGGCAAGACAAAGGGCAAGGTATGCAGGACGTAAGAATTGGAAAATTATTTGCTGAGAACATGTATGTGGATGTGCTTGATTGAGCCAATGCACAGTGTATTTTGGATGGAAAATTCATTTGTGTGTTGTGTAAAGTGAATTAATAATAAAAAAAAAAAGTAAAATAGTCTGTGACTAATAGACCATAAAAACAAAACTCAGTGAATTTCTATGGCAATAGGCCCAGTATTCCAAAGATAAAGCTTAAAGATTGTTCAATAAAGGAAAATTGAGTAGAAAAAAAAAAAAGATATAAAGTTTGAGTTGAAAAGTACCAGGACAAGAGAGTACAGAGAAGGATAAAGAAAGAATCAGTTGGGACAAGCAGATGGTGTAACAGTTACATTGCTGAACTCCCACATAGTCGATCATAGTTTGAGTCCTGATCCTGGTGGCTTAAAACTTACACCAGGCATGCGTGCATGTGTGCCCAAAATCCCAACAGGAAAATGGACGAGAGATTGTGGCATGGGTCAACACCCCCAGAGGGTGATTTCTTGCTTTCTTTCTCTCTGGTGAGTGCATGTGCTCTATAGCAAAAATCTCTCTCTATAAAAAACAGAATTAGTGATGGTAGTATTAAACACACACAATTATAGCTAACAGTATTTGAATACTTACCATGGTAAGTACTCTACATAAATAATCTTATTTATGTAAATTATCTGTTCAGTATGTACTGTTATAACTATCATTTTCCAGATGAAGGAACTGAATGATTACATGGTTTGCCCAAAGCCACATAGTTTATAAGTGGGAGGCTCTGACTTGAATGTGGATCCTTAACCATGCAGGGAAATTAAATTAGCAATAGGTCAACCTGGTGGCAACTGCTGTAGCTCTACATCCTGAACAGGGTCAGATAGTATTGAAGAACAGGAAAAGTGTAAAGTGAGGAACATAACTATTTCTCATGCTTCCTGGATATTCCAGAAACCATAGTATGTGGAAGGTGTGTTAATATTGAATAATTTTAAGTAAATGTAATTTTCTTTCTATTGGGGGTTTATATGAACTAGATTGGAGAGAGACAGCAGGCAGGTCCTCATCCAAGTCCCTTGCCCAAGTAGGGTATGGGTCTGGGTCTGTTTTGTCCCTTGAGATCACCTCCCCATTTCAGCAGTCACAATGTAAGAAGGAGCAGAGAGAAATCAGGCAGCTCTTCATTCAAATCTCCTGGGACAGGGAAGGTTTTGTGTCACATTCCACACTATGCATGGCACATAATTTTGGATGTCACCCATACATTCCCACCTCCCAGGTCAATCTCCTGCCACACAGTGACCTGATAGGTCTAGATATATACGAGCCAAACATTTGAACACTGTGAAGCTCTCGAAGAGTTCTTTACAACATTCACATAAGCAAAAGAAGAGAGAAACCCCTCCATGTAAATCTGAATCCTGAACTCCCTCTGTGGGTACTGTACTGCCACAGTTGAAGAGGGAAACTGGCACGTAGCTAATTCAGCTCAAAGGGAAGCACAGGTACACACAGCTACAGAAATCTACCAAATCTTCCAAAAAAGAAATAAGTAATAAGCACATAGCCAGATGACTAAAAATTGCAGCAGAATCTCCAGAAATGTGAAAAATGTTTTCCCCACAAGGGAATATGAGGAGTCATCTCCAATAATGGAAAAAACAGAGGAAATCACTGAAATGTCAGAAAAATAATTCCAAGTATTTATCATAAGTAAACTCAGTAAAATGCAAAAGAAAACAGATAACAAACTCCAGGAGATGAGAAAATCATTCCATAACTTGAAGAAGCAACTTCATAAGGAAACAAACTTCATAGAAAAGAAACAGAGCATCTAGAGATGAAGGAAGTAATAAAAGAAATAAAAATTTCCTCAAAATTATCAATTGCAGATTAGACAATACAGAAGACAGGATCTCTGAATGGAAGACAAGGTCTCTCTCTGACTTAGACAAAAAAAGTATGAAAAAAAATGAGGATAACATATAAGAAATGCTAGTTACCATAAAATGATATCCCAGAAGGTGAAGAATCTAATAAGGACATAAAAAATCTATTTCATAATATGTTTGCAGAAAACTGTTCAAACCTAGAAAAACATTCCAACATCCAGACCCAAGAAATACAAAGGACCTCAGATAGAATCAACCTAAGAAGATACTCACCATAGAACATCATAGTCAAAATTGGTCAAAATTGCTGACAAGTTCAAAATTCTAAAAACAGCAAAAGAGAAACATCAAGTTTCTCTATCAAAGTTTATCCCTTTAGGCTAACATCAGACCTCTCAAGTAAAAGAATGCAAACAAGGAAAGAAGGAGAAGATATATAGAAAACGCTAAGAGAACATTTTAGCCAACAATATCATATCAGCAAGACTTTCCTTCATATGGGAAGAACAAATAAAATCATTCCCAAACAAAAACTGAAAAAAATCACCAACCCAAGAAATAGTGAAGGGAGTACTATACCAAGAACACTAAAGAGAGAAAAACAGAAATAAGAGAAAACAAAATAAAACACAGAAAACCCCCACAAGAAAATGGCTAAAAAATATGGCAGGGACAAGTATGCAAATATCAATAACACTGTAGAATGTTAATGGATTAAATTCTCCAATGAGAAGACACATATTGGCTGAATGGATTAAAAAAGCCAGGAGCCCTCCACAAGAAATACACCTCATGGATAAAGGCAAATATAGACTGAAAATGAAGGGCTGATAAATGATATTCCAAGTGAAAGGAAACTGAAAAAATTCTGGAGTTACAATACTGATAACAGACAAAATAAATTTTTGAACAAAAACTGTAAGAAGAGACAAAGAAGAACACTATATAGTACTAAACTGGCTAATTCACCAAGAAGGTAGAACATTTATAAATATATATGCACCCAACACTGGAGCACCCAAATACAAGAAAGATAGATTGCTTGATATAAAAGGAGACATAGATTGTAATACAATAATCATTGGAGATCTCAACACTCCACTGTCTCCTCTGCACAGATTATGTAGACAAAAACAGGCAAAGGGACTAAATGATAGCATAAATTGAATGGACTTGACAGACATTTATAGAACTTTCCACACAACAACTACAAAATATACATTTTTCTCACCACTGCATGGAACATTTTCAAAGACTGACCACATTACAGGATAGAAAACAAGCCTTTATAAATTCAAATAAATAGAAACTATATCCAGCATCTTCTTTGACCATGATGGGATTAAACTAGAAATTAACTATAGAAGAAACCCTCAAAAAAAAAAAAAAAAAACACAAACACATAGAAACTAAACAATCTGCACTGGTATGACTTTACAACCACTGAAGACATTAAGACTGAAATAAAAAGGTTCATTGACACCAGTTATAATGAGCACACAAGTTTTCATAACCTATGGGACACAGCGAAAGGAGTCCATGAGAGAAGTTCAGAGCAATTAGTGCTCACAAGAAAAAAATTGAAAGTTGGCAAATAGACAACTAACAACACATCACAAAGAACTAGGTATGCAACAATAACAACAAAAAAGTATTAGGAGAAAAGAACTAATAAAATTAGAGCAAAAATGAATGAAATAGAGAATAAACAAACTACATAGAAAATAAACCAAATCAAAAGATGGTTCTTTGAGAAGATAAACAAAATTGACACACTGTTAGGCTCACTAAGAAGAACAGAGAAAGGAACCAGATTAATTAAATCAGCAATGAAACAGGCAATATGACAACAGGCAAAACAGAAATACAAACGATTATGAGAGATATTATGAACAACTACATGCCAACAACTAAGACAATTTCGATAAGATGGACACATTGAATCTGAACACATATAATCTACTAAGATTGAATACAAATTTAAACATTCTCAATAAGATAATACCAAATTGTACCAAATGACACATTAAAAGGATTATACATCATGACCATGTAGGCTTTATTCCAGGGATGCAAGGGTGGTTCAACATACAAAAAACAATAAATGTAATATACCATATTAAAAGAAAGAAAGATAAAAATCATATAATCATATCAATCAATGCAGAAAAAGCATAAAATATGATATCCCTTTAAGACTCTCAGCATAAAAGTATTAAAAATTGTGTGACCAGCAGTTAGCGTAATGGCTATGTCATTGGACTCCCATGTAGTCGACCACAGTTCACGTCCTGGATCTGGTTGCTTAAAACTCACTCCGGGGATGTGTGTGTGCGTGCCCAAGATCCCGAGAGGAGAAGAGATTGCAGCATGGCCATCCCCCCTGGGGGGTGATTTCTCACTTTCTGTCTGTCTGTCTGTCTCTGTCTGGCGAGCGCACACTCCCTATAGCAAAAACCTCTCCAAAAAAAGAAAAGAAAATTATAATGGACACTAGAGAAAAAGTGGAAAGAGATTGTCAGAGGGGAAGAGTGTAGGAAATCTGGGGGGAAAATAGAGAGGTAAGACACTTGTGGGACACAGATAAGTTTATTATCTGTTGACGAGGATGTGTAAGGTGGTCTCAACTGGGCTGAACTGAGATGTATGTCATATTGGGTAAAGTCTCTTCACAATCTAAATGATGTATAGCAATTTAATGTATAAATAATAATAAAAATAAATAAATAAAATACTACTACTACTAATAAAAGACTTTCAGAAAAATTGGAATAGAAAGGACATTTCTCAAAACTATAAAAGCTATCTACAAAAAATCCATAGTTAGCATCATACTGAATTGGGGAAAAGCTGAAAACTCCTACTGAAAACTTGAACAAGACAAGGCTACCCACTTTCTCCCCCCCTTTTCAATATAGTACTAGAAGTTCCAGCCAATGCAATCAGACAAAAGAATAAATTAAAAGGCAAAATCAACTCAAAATGGATCAAAGATCTAAGACCTCACACTATATAACTACTGATGGAAAACATGCAGAAAACTTTTGTAGACATCGGAGTAGGCAACTTCTTAAATAAGACCCCCAAAGCACAGGTAATAATCTCAAAAATAAATAAGTGAAATTACATCAGGTTAAAAAGCTTCTACAAATCAAAAGAAACAATAATTAGAATGAAGAGACAGCCCTCAGAACAGAAGGGTATATTTTCAAACTATGCCTCAGTTAAGGGACCGATATCCAGAATATACAATGAACTCAAGCAACTTATCCCTCTCCCTCCACCAAATATCAACATGAAAGATGGGCAAATTAGTTGAACTGACAAACCTCCAAGGAAGGCATCCAAACAGCCAAAACAAAAATAGCATAGGAGAAAATGCTTGACATACCTTATCATAAGGGAGATACAAATCAAAACCATAATGAGATACTACCTAACCCCAGTCAGAATGGCTAAAATTAAAAAAAAATAATTATAAGTGCTGACAAGGCTGCAGTGAAAAGGAAAATCTCCTATACTCTTGATGGGAACATAAATTAGTCAGTCACTGTGGAGAATATGGAGGTTCCTACCTACAAATAGAACTACCGTATTATCCAGGGATTCCATTCCTAAGTGTAATCCTACTCCATCCTTTGGGTAAGAATACACTCAGCCAGAAAAACACTTGCACAGTATTTTGTAGTATTTTCGATTGCAGTATTATTCACAATTGCTAAGACATGGAATCAATCCAAATGTCCAAAAACAGATGAATTGATTGAAAAAGTTTGGCACATATACACATATGGAGTACTCCTCATCCATAAAAAATAATGAGACAGTGGCATTTGGTAGAAAATAGATAAATACATAAGATTTAATGCTGAGCAAAGTAAGTCAGACTATGAAAGAGAGACATTGTATGTCTCCACTAATATATATACACACACATATCTAATATCTACATGCCATGGAAGAAACTGAAAGATTGGGAGGTATAATAGGATGGAGGGAAAATGTGGATACAAAAGACAATATGGGAGGAGGATGAGCAATGGGGGTGGGTGGGAGAGAATCAGGGAATACAAAGGCAAAACATTTAGGGACCAGCAAATGTCATAATGGTTATGTCATTGGACTCCCACATAGTCAACTGTGGTTTGAGTCCCGGAATGGGTGGCTTAAAACATGTAAGGCATGTGTGCATACATGCCCAAAATCCTGAGAGGAGAAAGGATGAGAAGGGTTTGTATCATGGCCATTCCCCCTGGGGGTGATCTTTTGCTTTCTGTCTCTCGGTCTCTCCATCAAGCTCAGGCAACACATAGCAAAAATCTACTAAAGAAAAGAAAAATAAAGCAAAACATTAAACACAAAAAATGAAAAATTATCTATTGATAATGTGTTCAGAAATATGTTTGAATTAATATATAGTTTTCATGCTGGAAAAATTTATTCTGTATGCTATAAATATGTAGAGTGAGTAAGTGTAAAATTATTTAAAGAAAAAACAGAACTAGACTTGACTTGGCCAGTAAGTGGCGTGGAAGTTAAGATGACCGCATACCACATACCTGGTGGCTTGAAACTCATGTCAGGCTTGTGTGTGCCCAAAATCCTGAGAGGAGAATGGAGGAGAAAGGATTGCCATGTGGCCATCATCACAGGGAATGATTTTTCATTTTCTTCCTCTCTCTCTGTCTCTGTCTCTTTCTGACAAGAGCAACTGCCATATAGAACAATAAAATCAGCTAGACTTGATGAATGCTAATGATTATAGAGTCTGCTTCTCTATGGGGCTTTAAAAATGTCATACAATTTATTGGTTGACCTTGTTGTGAATATAATGTGTTCCAAAGGTAAGAATTTGTGAAAGATCATTTTGTTGGGTCTTTCTCTTTTGTCTTCCTTTTAGATTATTTCAACAGGAATAGCCAATTTTTGTGGGGACATAATATCTAATAAAGTAGTAAATTTAAACTCTGTATTAAACTCTGGGGATAGTTATTTTTCTTTTCTTTTTTATGGGTAGTCTGTAGGAACCAGTAGAGCAACAGTCTCCAGACTGATCAAAATGAAGTACACACACTACAAAAGCAATGCATTGCCATTGGGCATAAATTACATAGGAGCAAATCTGGACCCTTTCACATAGATGGAGCAAAAATGTCTGATATTGGTCTACAAAACAGGCTTTGCCAAAAGGATCCGGATTCTTTCAGATTCAACAGTTCTTCTAAGACATCTGGATTCATTTCCAGAAGCAAAACCTATTGATAAATGGAATTGCCAGATGTGACTACTTGCTAAAATATTGGGATGCTTTTTTAAGTGAGTCACTACTTTAGGAGTGCACATGGTAGGAGTTGCATTACCATTTCAATTGTATGTACAAAGGAACTTTTAAGCTTTGCAGGTTGATATCAATATTTGAACAATTTATACTAAAAGATCTTTACTTCTTGCATGGGTGATTAAAGCCCTGATTTCAAGGTATCTTTCTCACATTCACAATTAGTTACTCTAGTTGTCCTCTGAAAGTTACTTACACCCTCCTTAACCCATTACCCAACAAACCTCTTGATCATTAATCTATGAATCAACAGAAAAATCTACTCTGAATATCTAAGTTCAGAATGTCTAGTTTTAATCTTATTTCTTTGCCTCAGTTTCAAATGTGAACATTGTGAAACAATCTCTCTATGCTCAGCAGAGGCAAATATTTCCTTCCTGAAGGGTGAATCACTTGGAGGATAATAAATCCTGCTCTGGTGCTCTTGTTTAATGTTACAGTTCCTTCCCTAATGGGGACATGTGACCCCTGTAACCCCTCTTCCCATTCCAAAAGTACAACCTCAAACCCAAATAAATAACTTCTCCCATCAAAGAGCTCAGAAACAAAATGCTTTTTAAAAGAGAATGGTGACATCGCCTTAAGGCTTACTGTACCAAGGAACTTTAACACAATCCCTCTAAAACCAAGAAAGATGTTAAGACAACACGATGCAGACAGATTAGCAACAACAAAAGTCTACCACAGACTCTGAAAGAAGTTCCTTAAAAGATCCCAGCGTTGCCTTGAATGGGCACAGAGAAGAGAGCAATAGATGGGATTTCAAAGAACTAAAAAATTCCATATTTTGATCCCCAGTAAGAAAAAAGGTACGGGGTAGCAGATAATGACAGATGAAGCAAAGATGGAGAGTCACGGTAATACAGCCCTATTTGCTATGAGAAACAGGTTTGCCTGTGTGGAAACCAGAGCAGACTGCTTTCCTGGAGTGGAAGGTGAAGCCCTTCTTTGTCACACTGGAGAGGTTTTCTGTGTCTTTGAAGCAAATATGTATATACTATCTCTTCTGAATTAGATGAATGCCTGCTGTTTCAGGGATAGGAGTCTCTTCTTTTAGGATGAAGTTACTATCAGTTATAAAGCAATACCTGGATAAAACCAGGAAAGACCTGTTGTTCAGAAACAAAAAGCTAGAAGACAAGGTCCTAGTCAAAGTTCGGCATTCTTGACACAGGAGCCAAGATTATTTGTGGTTTGCAGTACAAAGTAGCTCTACAAAGCCTTAGCCTCTATAATGGAGAGAGCCCTGACCAGGGAATCAAGAAACCCATGTGCTTGCCCCGGGGGTGTAATTTCCTCAATTGGAAACTGTTACATTTGGATTCAGAGGTCTTAAATTTATTTCGCTTACTCTTATCCTATTCATCTTCTTTAAACCTTTTTGGCAGGTAGTTTTTCCTTTTCCCCCCACTGAACTTTAGGTATTTCCCCCTTTTGTTGTATTGTCGCTTTCTGTGTTAGTTTCCATTGGAGATTTTGACTAGAAGTAAATCTTTTAGATGAAGTCTCTAGTGGCAATGTTCACTTGTTATATTCTGATACGTACTTTTCCAGCATATAAAAGTCAGGATAATGTAAGAGTTTTCCTGTTTTTAGTTGGACATATTAAATTTTTACAGAACAGACTTTTCCAGAACAAAAAACATATCTTGATGTGATTTGTTATCCTCGTATTTAGTGTGCCACACTCAATTATTAATTATAGTTTAATTAAACGTCCAAATGTTTCTTCAATCACATCTGGTATTCAAATAACAAAGCAGTGATTTCCTTTTATAATGATCTTTTCTTTTGTTCTTTTTTAATAATAAGAGCATAGTCATGTATATGGGGGAAAGAAAAAGACCCTTAACAGAGTCTCATTACACCATGAGCCCCTTTTCCCAGCTCCACAGGTCTTGAGCATCAGTAGATGCTTGGTACGTTTTGAGGCTGACTCAGGGATCGGAACCCATGTTCAGTCCTATGGTATCTAGCATGACAGTCTAGTATACGACAGCTGTACCACCAAGCTGGGCCACATTGCTCTTTTTGGACCTAATGTATTTAAGAGTTTAAGACAAATTCAAGGCTTAATACATGGCATTTCTCAACCCCAATCCTTGAGGTCAGAATAGTACATTCTTCCATTTATTTTTTTCTGTGTTTTTCTCTTTTGCATGAATATGTCTTCCAGACTTTGAAAATTGAAGTTTTTTTTTTTTTTTTCATGTTCTTAAAATGCTCCTTGGAGGACTTCATATAAGGAACAAGTCATCTTACTTTAAAAAATGTGGACAATCATTTTCTATTCAGTCAGCCGTCTCAAAAGACCTTGTTATTACATACCTTGTAAGTTGAAGAAATAACATTTCTATGAAAATAAATGGCCAAAGCCACTTCAGAATGCAGCAAACTTCAAACAACTTGGTAATTTGTAGGTCCCTCTGACATCCCAAGTGCATAATGGATTTACAAAGACATTGAAGATTAAGTAAATTGACTATGAAGTCACAACTCTATTAAACATTTTTTTCTTTAAAAAATTCTTATTTTTTTAGAAAATACATTTGGTGATAAATATTCCCTGAGAAACCACTGTGGTTGTTGTTTCTGTCCCATCTAGTCCATCTGTCCAAAAGGTGGAACTGATAAAATTCACAGGCTCAAGGCCAAATATAGCCCTTGTGGATCATAGACTCCTATTAAAAAACAGCTTCAGATTATCTGAGTGGTTCCTTGAATAATATTCAGAAAGGGTCTTATCCACTTGTGTTACAGAGAGTGGGGGGGAGGGGGAAACATTATGTGACCAAAAGTGAACCATTTGAGGCTTCTGTTCTGGTGATGGGGCTATTGTATTGAGTTCTGTCACCCACTTTGAATTTATGGGCCTTCACCGAAAGCCGGAGATTGTAAATTCTGAGGCCTGCTTATTAGAACCGGAGAGCATTTGACAATGCACATAATTAATGATCATTTGCTAAAAGTGTTTTGGGGGATTTTATTCAAACAAAGTAAAAAAGAAGACATTAAATATTAGTCCCTGATATATATTATGGGACATTATATCCATTTGTGTGCCCATAAATCATTTAACTATGAATACTTAAGAAGAGCAAGAAAATGATACCCTCTGTACACTCCGAGATAATATTGTCTTAGTATCTGATTACAGGCGCAGTGTCTATAATGGACAGATTCATGCTGCATATCCAATGTCCAGTTGCAGCCAGAACACCAAGAAATGCTAACAGGAGGATGTTAGACCAAGATCCACCAGAGTTCAGGAGTGCGAAATTGGTGATGAAATAAGACTTTTACTAGTCTTGTCAGAAGGCTCTTTTTGTCTCTTCCACTGTATTGCTTTCCAGCAATTGATTTTGTTGCCCCACGGTGGGTGTTTGTATATATATCTTTGGGAGGTGGTATTAAAAGTATTTGGCCTGCTTTGACTATCTTTTTATTGGGTCACAGAAACAGAGGAGGGCAATGGCTGCTTCTGTGAGAGCTAGAGAAATAAACCTGACTATTAAAACAAATAAAGATTTATTCTTTTTAAACGGCTACGAAAATAATATGGCGGTTTGAGATAAACCAGAGCCAAAGCTTTGTCTTCATAAACAGGGTGAAGCCTAAAAGTTTAAAGAGAAAAAGAATAAAAAAGAAAAAAATATTGCCTGGAAAACTCAGACACCCAATGCAGGCTTTGTAGAATGATGACATGAGGCAAAGGGCTTGCTTAAGTGCTGACTGCCATGAACATTTCATATGGTTTGTCCCAAACCACTTACATTTTCCAGCGTCAGTATACACTTCTAAAAAATGAAAGAAAGACGATTAACAAAATGACATAATTCCAATATCTCTGATTCAAAGTTGACATTTTCAGATAATACATAATCACACAAAAATTGTGGGTTTTTTCTCCAAAAGATTTTTTAAATTGTCTTATATCTCTGGTTCAGTAGACACAGCCATACTGTGTCTGACAGCCACCGTATATCATTCTTAGGTGCTAAGTCTAAGCATTCACTGCCTGCCTGGAAAGGAAAAAGGGTCTAAAAGAAAATTATTTAAGGTCATACAAACAGTGAAAGAGCTTTAAAAAAAATCTTTAAAAATTTGAACTGAGTGCAAATCTTTAAAGTTTGGCTAAAGAAAGGAAGTGACTTCAGATATTTATTGAGACAGATGGGTGAATAAAATGTTGACACGCAAATTGACTTCTTTGGGGCCTGTTGATATTTCTTATTAGTTTTTAGATGTTAGTAGTGGGAAATTTGGAACTCCAGACTGCTAGCACATGTTTATTATATGCAATACAAGTTCTTTAATTTATGGTGATTCAGATAATGTCCAAATGAAAGTTATGAGAGTAAAGCTCTATCATTTTTTTTTGCTTAAATGTCACAATAAATAAATTATCCACTTTTCCAGCTTTTTACCAATGATTTTATGAGAAGGAATATAATACACACACACACACACACACACACACACACACACACAAAGGGTCTTCAAAAAGTTTGTGGAAGTGCTGGTCCCCATAGCGCAGTGATTAAGTGAGTTAGATCTCACATGGTTAACTGTGATTCAAACCCTGACCCAGGTAGCTTGAAAAACCATGCCTGACACATTCACATATTTGCTCTAAATCCCAGTGGGATGGAAAAATGGAGAAGAAAGGATTGAGACATGATTATACCCCCTTGGGCAGCACTTCCTCCCTGTCTATTCTCCCTGTACTGTGATGAACACAAACAACAAACAAACAAAACTATGATGCATATTATGCAAAAACTATGCATGAATTTCAATTTTTTTCACAACAATGTAATCTCATACTTTAATTCTATTTTCTACAAACTTTTTTTTTTTCTTTTGGAGAGGTTTTTGCTATAGGGCATGTGTGCTTGCCAGAAAGACAGAGATAGACAGAGAGACAGAAAGCAAGAATTCATCCCCCCAGGGGGCATGGTCACACTGCAATCCCTTCTCCTCCATACTCCTCTCGGGATCTTGGGTACTCACATATATGCATCCAGCGTGAGTTTAAACCACTCAGTTCGAGACTCGAACTGCGGTCAGCTATATAGGAGTCCAGAAACAGCCATTACACTAATTGCTGGTCTCCAATTTTCCACAAACTTTTTGATGTCCGTGTGTGTGTGTGTTTGTGTGGTGTGTATGTATATTACATACATATAACAAAATCAATATCTTCTACTACTCTTCCTAGATTTTTCAGTCTGTCACCATAACTTTAAATTAAATGGTGAATTTAAGAATCAAAGACCGGGACCAGCAAATGGCATAATGGTTATGTCACTGGACTCATAAGTAGTTGACTGAGGTTCAAGTCTTTGAACCAATGGCTTAAAATTCATGCCAGGCACATGTATGTACATGCCCAAAATTCCAAGAGGAGAATGGAGGAGAAGGGGTTGTGGCATGGCCATCCTCCTCCCTGGGAAATGATTTCTCATTTTCATTCTCTCTGTCTCTCCAGCAAACACACATGACTTATAGCAAGAAATCTCTGTCTAAAAAAAAAAAAAGAAAAGAAATAGAAAAAAGAAAGAAACAAAAAAACTAAAGCTTTTTAACTTTGAAATTTAGGTCATCTCTGGATTAGAAAAATTCCTTTACTTTCTGCGGCTGCCCAAAGTTTACACTAAGTAGAATGTGGAAGAAGATGAAAAATGTATTTTAACAAACACATATCCATGATTATGAGATGTTCAATCAACTTGAACTTCTTATATTAAATATTTAACCATTAAACTTATATGAAAAGGTTCACTGGCTTGTAAAGTGAGACTTTTGAAATGGGTATAATAACATGTCTTATTCATATATAACTAAATTGAAGAAAAATCTACTAGCCATTAAACATTGTGTTTTGAATTACAAGAGGTTCTTTGGGGATGGAAGTGGGGAAACTGGCACTTACATTCAGAACTTGGCATATGAACCAATAGCTGAGCCTTTTCTTCTCCAGGGAAGCATTGAGGTTTTAGTTCCCAATTGTGCTTGCATGTAAGCCATAAATAAATAAATAAATAAATAAATAAATAAATAAATCAGAAAATAAAAGACATGCTATTCTAAATCATGCAACCTAAACCATTTTGGGCAAAGGCAGTTAAATATTTACAAGAAAAAGTGACTAGAAACTGTCTCTGCTTGTATGGGTGGAAAAAATAAAAAACAGAAACAAAACAAGGAACTTGGTGTACTGACAAAGCAAGGAAAAATGTAAACATCTGTCAGACTAGATGGTAGCTGTAAGATTTTTTTTTTCCATCCATCTCTATATCTTTCTAGAAGCTTGAAGATTTTTATAATTAAAAAAACGAGATGAGTTAGAAATAAAACTTTGAGTTTCAAATCCCAATTATTTTACTTACTAACTATTGGGTGAGTTATTTAACTTTTCAGACTCCCTGCTCCCTCACCAGCATAGAATGAATACTGATATCCACTTTCAGGGTTAATCTGAGGCTCCCAGATAATGTATATAGTGGCTGACAAGTGGCTGGTTTCTTGATTGGTAGCAATTGGTACCCACTTTTAAATCAAAACTCAGTTAAGAGAAGCCATCTCCAGGGATATTTTCTTGGAAGTTGTGCACTGCATCTGTTTTTTCAAATCTTTCTATTTACTTCTGGATTAAGTCAGATTGCCAGAGATCTGTGCATCTGCACCATATCATACATACCGCAGCCCGTCAAGATGTTTACACTCCATTGTCCTTGGGAAAGATGCCATGAGCTCTTGGTGGGGAGTGCTGTTCGACTGTCCTATAAGACTTCTATATGCTGCCTGTAAGCCTGCTATGGGTTTGCGGTTCAGTGGACTATTTTCAATGGCCTCTATGGGAGACATTCTTGTCTGGTCTTCACTTCTCCCAAATTATATTTCTTCTGACTGACTCCTTTGAGTGTCTCTTGAAAACATTATGAATTGCTAAAATGATTGGGCTTTTTTAGGGTGAGCCGATAACTAGAAACTTAGAGCCAGATCAGTAAACCATCCAGAGCAGCTGTATGAATCTTTAGATTGTGAAACTTTGTATTAGTGTTATTCTAAAACCCATTTTATATCTGTACTTCTTTTTGTCTTGCCTTTTCCCCCACCTATTAAGGTGTTCATTATTGATGTTTTAGATATCTTTGTAAGTCATTCTACGTTCTTTGTAACCAGGTGGCATATACATAAATAATCAAATGAATAATATGTAGGAATCACTATTACTGATAATAACAATAAAAATATCAAAAACAGCTGGAAAGGGGACCAGCAGTTAGCATAATGGCTATGTTGCCAGACTCCCATGTAGCCGATTGCCGTTTGAGTCCCAGACCCAGTGGCTTAAACTCATGCCGGGCACGTGTGCATGTGTGCCCAGGATCCCAAGAGGATAATGAAGGAGAAGGGATTGTGGCGTGACCATCCCCTCTGGGGGAGTGATTTCTCGCTTTCTGTCTCTCTGTCTCTCTCTCTCTGTCTGACGAGCACACGCACCCTATAGCAAAACAAACAAACAAACAAACAAACAAAAAAAAAAAACCTCTCATAAAGATGCTTATATCATAGCAGGGCTAAATATTCTTAAATGACTGAACATAGTTTAGTGTATTACATGTTAGGTTTGCAAAGAAATATATTTCATTCAATGAATACCTATGGAGTGCAAGAAATGTATCAGGTTCTTCTATGGGCTATAGTGAAAAGACCATGATGGCAAACCTCAGGATACCTTCTGGGGTAAAGGAAATTGGTTTTAAAAATTGGAATGTGGAAGCAGACATGATTGAGGATCATGAGTAGGGAACATAGAAGGAAAAATGTGTTTTTAAAATTATTTGTTCCTCTTTTTCACTTGTACTATTTACATGAGATCTAGTATGTTCATTATAGGATCTATCACCTTAAGACAATTCAAGAACACTGGAAACTAATCAAAGGGACTTGGTACATTTTATAGTGTTAGACAGAGTAAGAAACAGGGGACAGCTAGAAAGAGGAGAAGGGAGAGTTAGAATCTGATCAGTCTAGTAATGTTGTTTCTTGAAGCTCCAGTATTTGTTTTGAAGACTGATCATACACATCCAAAGATAAGGCTGTGTACTGCTGCTGAGAAATACTTGCTCTATATTCTTTCCCTGGGTAAGTGATGACCCATTTTGGACGCAAGATTTTTGCTCCTCAGCTCATACTCCATTGCTCAGGAGTTATGCTTTAAGCCTCCACTCTCCCCAACTAAAGTTCTCAGTCTTTCTTAACTCAGACTTGAATGCTACCTTGGTTCATGACAAGGCACTTTGATATTATATCACTGTGAGTAGGAGCTTTGGTTGTTAGACTGTTCTCTCCCAAACACCCTGGCTTTGGTCAAAAAAGGCAGTTCTGAAGGGTTGTGAAGGATTTTGTTACACTTTTTGTCCACCAAAATGGAAATATATTCACTCTGCATGAATATCAATCAAGATTTGCTCCAGTATGATTTGGTCTCCATTTCTAGACGTGAGAGGTTGGTATAAATTTTCAGTATGTCTTTCACTTGGTGTCTGTGTCCTGTTACACAACTCTACAAGGTAGCTGATACCATTTATTTTCATCTCAAAGATGAGGAAACTATTGGGTTGTTGGGAAAGTCATGATGCAATTTTGCATAGGAAAACATACAAAAGTAAGTCATGACTTTTCCAACTACCTAATAAGATTCAATAAGCTAAAGTGAGTTGTCCAAGGTCACATGGTGTGTACTATGAGTCAGTTGGACTGACATATCAACATCGTGGCACTAGCTAATGGGCAAGGACTTTAGCACTGCAAGGAATTAGGAAGTGTATTAATTAAAGAGACTTTAAGCTAGTTAGATAATTTTGTATTAATGGAATGTTTAATGATATGCACATGAGTGCATTTTTATAGAAGTATGGCTTTACAGTAGTAGAATAAAAAGATGAGTAAGGATTTGTTTTAGAAATATCCTGTAAGCAAGCTTTTGCTCTTTATAGTAAAAACAGTGAAAAATTATAACAATAGAGCAGTGAACTTTTTAGAGTCTTTTGAGACAGCCTTTGCAGACAGAAAGATTAAGAGAAGAAGGACCTCAGAGGCTCTCTGCATAGTAAAACACTGAGCCCATGTGACATGAACTATAGCAGATGCTTCCAAGTCATTAGAGAATGCCAAAAATATAGAAAGCAAAGACTCTCTGGAGGGTATCATTAACTGCTAGAAATAACAGTATTCCTCCCAATACTGTTACTTGATGTGTTATTATGTAACTTTTAGAGTAGAATTAGTTTTTATATTAACTTCTTAAACATTCTCTTTATTCATGATAGAGTGTATGCATGTGCATGTAAAGGGAGAGTGAGAAAGGCAAGCACCCTCCACAGAGTCTGATCGTGCCTTGATTAACCTCCCTCCAATCCTCCAGCCCATCACATCTTGGGGAGTCCCAGGCATGCCAGTGTGTTTCAAGATGTTCAGGCTGAGAATCTGAACTGTAGTTGCCATGTGGGGGACTGCTTCTCTTGAGTAGCACTTTACCATTGTGCTATTGAACCAACTTAAATTACAGTTTTTTTTTAAGTGAATCAATGAAACCATAATATTTTTATTATTGAGGCAAAATTGTATAGCATTGCTTAAGTCGCCTTCTGAGGTTGGACAGCAGAAGGTAGAGTATGGCCACATCAAACAAATCAAGACTGCTGGCAAAGGCACCACCCTAAACACATGTCAGGAATGGATCGAGGAGGGTGGAAAGAGAAGCAGAGGGGTGCAGATCCTGCAGTTGTGCCGAAGTAAGCTGCACATCTTTTCTTAGGTTCAAACGAGTCATATCTGAACTACAAAACAATAAGGCCTATATCTAAGAAAATCAATCAAACTATTTAAGAAACCAAAACAGGCAAAGACAGAAGTCCAATCTGGAATGAGATGGCCAGAAATATAACAAGACACAGATGAATTTGAAGGCTGAGTTGAGAACTATTTTCACAACCTTAAGAATTATACAGCACATCGGACCAGCCAGATGGCATAATGGCTACATTGTTGGACTCCCATGTCATCGATCATGGTTTGAGTTCCAGACCAGGTGGCTTAAACTCATGCTGGGTGAGTGTGTGTGCCCAAGATCCCAAGAGGAGACTGGAGGAGAAGGGATTGTAGTGTGGTCATCCCCCTGGAGGGTGATTTTGGCTTTCTGTTTCTCTGTCTCTGTCTTTCTAGCGAGCACAAGCACCCTATAGCAAAAACCTCTCCAAAAATCTCTCTATAGCGAGCACAAGCACCCTATAAAAAAAACCTCTAAAAAAAAAAAAAAAAAAGAAGAAGAAAAGAAAAAGAATTATACTGCACACTGTTCTTATCAGCTGACTGGTAATCCTCTTGGTGCTTAGAACTTAGTCATAAAGGGACAAAACCATGGTTACGGTCTGGCTATGATCCAGATCAGGTTCCTTAACTCTGTCCTTTTTACCCTCATGGGTGCCAAGGGACCTATGACAACTCTCTGAACATGAGAACTGCCAAAGTATTTAGAAGAAACTACAGTGGGTTTGACTGGAACAGAGAGAGGAATTGTCAACGAGTATAAAACACAAAGCAGTCCTGAGAGTAATTCCAAACAGATTCTGAGGAAATGCCAAGTGGTGCGCTACATTCTGGAAGAAAACTTATTCAATTGACAAACATTTATTGATTACCTAGCATTTGTTAGGGACTGCACTCAACATTTTGTACAATGTGGAACAAAACAGACAAAATCCTTGAGTGTTAGAGCTTACATTCTAGTGGAGAAGTTCATGCATAAATCCATGAATCCTTTAAGTTATAACGAACGTTATTTTAAAACACTAGAATATTCTAAAAGAATAACAACGACATAAATTACATCAGAGTGATATTATGGGGTTGCTCTTTTGAGTTGGGATTTGGGACCTGATAGACAGGAGAAGGGTTTGTTCAAGTAAGACAAGACATTCCAAACAAAGGAAACATACTAAGAAAATACTATTGGGCAGGCGAATGTTTGGCATATTTGAGGAACTAAAAGAAGTCCTCTTTGGTGGAAGGTTAGAGAGAATGACATGAGATAATACCCCAGGAAAGCCTGAAGCAGATCACGTGGAGCTTATAGATAATACTGAAGTGTTTTTAGAAGTAGGGTAAAGTGATTTTATCTGTATTTGAAAAGATCATTACATGTTGAACAGAAAAAAGCCAGAGCAGAAGTAATCAGACCAATTATGAGACCAGGATGATGGATAAGTTGATGGTGGCTTGGACTGTGTTGAATGCAGACAGAAATAATTAAATTGATTTGAGGTACTGCATGGAATTAGAATTGACATGAGCCATCAAGATTGTTGCACTAAGAGGACAGGTAGAAAAGGAAGAGCTAATAAAGGAGACTGAAAAATATCAGTCTGATATGTAGGAGGAAAAATAATAGAAATTGGGATTGTAGATACCACAAGTGTTCAAGGATCAAGGATAGGAGCCAGTCTGTGGTGCAGAGGTAAAACAATGTGTTCTATTAGATGATTCCCACATGGGATGGTTGCCAGTTCAAGTCTCAGGACCTCCCTGAATATGCTAGGCATATAATCTGAGGCTAGTTCAGGCTGGGACAGATCACAGTGCCAAGATAGTATTGGCGGAGCTGCCTTTCTTGTCCTCTGTCTCTCTTTCTTATGGAAGAAATAAATACACTTAAAAAAAAAAAGAATCAGAGATAATCAGAAACTTAGAATGACGAAGTATGGTGTTTATTTTATTGTTTTTGTGCTAAGATCTCACTGTGTTGCCTAGGCTGGTCTCAAACTTCAGAGCTTTATTTCTTGGCCTCCTAAGTAGCTAGGACTATAGGCATGTGCCCCATGTCCAGCTTATGAATTTAACATAAATCTAAAATTATCTGTTGATGATAATGTGTATGATAATACCTTTACCTGGGCTAATATACAGTGTATTCATGCTGGGAAAATTGATTTTTTTAATATATTTTTAATTTCAATTTCTTTTATACATTCATTCACATATGTCACTTAGCTTGCAAAGTGAATATTCTGACATGTATATATTTCTCACCAATCCAGTTGTGAATATGATACACATCATCTTCAGCAGATAATAACCTTCTCTGTCTCACAAATGTCCACCAATCTATTTCTCTCTCCAATGTCCCTCCTCAGTCTCTCCTGAAAATTGATTTTATAAGCTGTAATGATATGCAGTGTTTAAATATATAAAAAATAAACTATAGTGAGAAAAAAGGGAAAAAAATTTGAAAGATTTTAAAACATTTATGAGTTATTTCAAATTAGAGTTCCTTCAGGAACTTAGCAAGTACGGTTACGTGGAGAAGTAGTTACAGAGGATTGCATTCTAACCAGGGTAATTAAATAAATAATGGCAAGAGAGAAAATTAAGAAAGGAGAGGCAATCAAAGCTTCTAAAGTCTGACTTTCCTTTATAAATGAGAATTTCTCATTTGATTTCCATAGAGTTAAAGTGATGTACTTCAAAATGGAATCAGACTAAATTCTCTCTAATTTCTCTAGCCCTGTGGAAGGCCGGCCTTAGAGTAACCAAGTAATGAGATGCTATACAGTACAGTAGTTACAGTTACATATGGCTATTAATTTAACAAAAAAATGGAGTAAAATTTAAACATTCAGTTATCCGATTATACTAGCTGGTATTCAAATATTTAGCTACATGTGTAGTGGCTACCATGTTGAATAGCCCAGTTGTAGGACATTTCCATTAGCACAGAAAGTTTTCTTTAATGGCTCTAATGTAATGTATCATTTAATTTATGCATATCTGAAAATGAATGTGGGCAGTCTTCAAAATCACACCAGGACAGTAAACTTAAACCATGTCATTTCTAGGAAAACAAGGACGTGTGAACATCTCGGTTAGCAAGATCATTTTAGACACTTTATTTCTAGTCCTTGCACCTCTTAGCTGGAAAGACATGAATAACACAAATGATTGCAATGTCCCCAAGCCTGTAGATGCTGTATTAGGTAGGTAGCCTTTCAGATGGTCCTCAATAATCCTCACTTTAAATTTTCACATTCCTGTGCAATTATTACCCTTTGAGTATGGTTTGAGCCTAGTGGCTCACTCCTGTCAAAATAAAATATGGTAAAAGTGATGGGATATCATTTACAAAATTAGGTTATACAAGACTACGGCTTTCATCATGAATATTATTTCTTGATTGCATTCTACTAGAGAGGTCATGCTATGAAATGTCCTATGGAGAAGTCCATATGATAAGAAACTGAGGTAGTTCTCTGGGAAGTAGTCAACAAAATACTGAGGTCTTCATTTCAAAAACTAGAAAGGCACTGAAGATCGTAAACAAACTTGTGAGCAAACTTGGTAGCAAATCTTGCTCAAGTTGAGCCTTCAGATGTGGCTGAAGCCTTATTCAACTGACTGCAACCTCTTGAGAGACCTTAAGCTAGAGGTATCCAGTTAAATTGTACTTGAATTTCTTTCTCTTTTTTTGAGAGTTTTTTGCTACAGAGTGCGTGCGCTTGCCAGAAAGATAGAAAGAGACAGAGAGACAGAAAGTGAAAAATCACCCCCTAGGGGGAATGGCTAAGCCACAATCCCTTCTCCTCTGTTTTCCTCTCAGGATTCTGGGCATTCCCGCACACGCGCCTGGCATGAGTTTAAGCCACCAGGTACAGGAATCAAACTGCAGTTGACTACATGGGAATCCAGTGACATAGCCATTGTGCTAACTGCTGGTCCCAATTGTACTTGGATTTCCGACTGACAGAAAGTGGGAGATAGTAAATGTTTGCTGATTTACGTTACTAAGTTTGCTTGTTACAAAAAAAATTAATAATAGAAGACCTCAACATGTTAATGGGACAATGGAATTAAAGTATGAGTTTATTTTTTGTGCAAAAAAAATGTTGAAATCCATGCATAAGTGTTTTTTACAATACACATTTTATATGAACTTTTTTTGAAGACCTAATATGTTTACTCTCTTCTAGGTGGCATTTTCCAAATTTGAAGAAACTGGAAATTAATATGTAAGTATTTCACTTCATTACGCATCTCTTTGAAAGTCTCTCTCTTTCTCTTTTTGTGTCTTAGTCTTTCACCATTAGTGAAGGACAGCATGAGGTTTAACTGGATCACAGTAAGACTCCAATGTATGTTGCTTAATAAGTGAAAAAAACAAATTGAATAATAATATAAGGCAAGCGAGTCTTTCTTCTTTCCAATCTCTGCAGTAGATGGCCTATCTTTGACTTGGTAGGATAATAGCTCCTCAGCATAAACTAACAACAACAACAAAAAGGTCAGAGACCTCTGACCTTTGAAATGAAAACAGCTGACTTTCTTGTGTTGTTTTCTTCCCTCTCTAACATCATTGTATTTCATTCATCATTGTTTTACTTCATTTGGTGACCACTGGCAAACTTAATTGTACATAAAGGCCTATTACTCCAGATTTTGTTAGAGTTCATTAAATGAGAGAGTTAGTGAACGATGCTATCTGCCTGAGTCCCAGAGCCTTTCTCACGGGTGTTAATTTAGTAAACCTTGATAGAGTTCTATTCTCAGCTGAGCATCTCTGATAAGTGTATGTTTTTTTTCTACAGACATGAGAGTGAGTCTCTATTGTTTTAAAGTGATCCTTTGCTATAATAGCAAATGTCCCAAAAGTCTTGATAAAATCTATTAAAGTGTGGGTTGTATAATTTCGCTAATTCATGGTTGTGCTGGCCAAATTACTCCACAAAACCAATTTTTAAAGGTGGACATACATAAATAATGTGAAAATGAATTCAGGAGCTAAAGACTAAAATGTTGAGACATTTGGAATGAATACTCTGTACGTGAATATATTTAGGTATATCAAGTCCATTCAATGGGACTATAACCAGGACAAGGGCTATGGGTAGATTTTAAGTACCACAAGACCATGGGACCAGAAATTGGTGTAATGGCTATGTCACTGGACTCCCATGGAGTCGACCATGGTTTGAGTCCCGGACCTGGTGGCTTAAACTCACTCTGGGCACATGTGCATGCATGCCCAAGATCCTGAGAGGAGAATGGCGGAGAAGGGATTGCAGCCTGTCCATCCACCCTGGGGAATGATTTCTTGCTTCTGTCTCTCTTTATCTTTCTGGCAAGTGCATACGCCCGATAGCAAAAACCTCTTTAAAAAAAAAGTACCACAAGATCAAAAATAAGTAGTTATTCTAAATGAAGGAAATAAAAATTGGCCAAGAGTAGAAAATCACTGAGGACTCTGCTCAGAAACACAGTCAGCAACAGTCATCTGATGAGATCAAGATGACAAACGACTAGTCTAAGAATGATGGCCTTTATCATGGGCTGTGAAAATTAATTACTTACCTCTAATACTTTAGGGACAGAACAATTACTGGCATCGTAAAATAAAAGAAAAAAAAAGAAAAAGAAAACAGAAGCAAAACATTTCAAATAGAGGCTTTTTTTTTTTTTTTAAGAACACTTAGTATCTAAAGACCCTGACCTACCCTCCATACTGTAAATGTAAGTTTCCTTTTGAAATGCCTTTTCTTGCTCTGGATAGATGAGACTCCTCGAGATTTAGAAAAAACCTTGGAGGAACTATGGATGGAACACCTCCAGGGACTCTAGAACCATTATCTGGAAAATTAAAAAAAAAAAAACTGAACAATGTAAGATATGTTATTATGAAACTAGAAACGAGTATTTTTTAAATATAGTTTGGTAGTTATGACCAGTATGTAAATTAAAAATGAGAGGGATTACCAGAAGTTTCATGAGGCCATAAATCATATCAATACTAATTTCAACTGATCCATTGACAAAGTTAGGAAATTCATCCTAGAGATGGGACATAGGGATTCACTGATTTCTCTGGTTCACTGAAAGCTCTGGATATTGAAACAAAGTTTTCTCTAGTATGCACTAAAATATTCTGATTCCCTCCTGCTTTATTTTACCCTAGATTTCTTAGTTAGACTTATATATTTTCTCTTTATTATTCAAATTATAGTCTTCCTTTGACCCCCTTCTCAAGAGCATTTATAAACTCTCATCTCTCCCTTTCTTGCATCATTTTAGGCTCCCATAAACATTCTATGCTTGATCTCCAGCTGCCCTTATTGGTTAGTACACTCAAACACATATTACTGTTGGTGGAGATGCAGATATGTTTGACTTTGTACCTTGTTTCTTGTCTAAAATTCTCAACAGGAATTTGAATGTCCAGTGGGTAGACTTACATTAAGTTGGTATAGTTATCTCTCTATGCAGTCTGCATTCAGTGGTGTCAGAGCTGTTTAGTGACAATGGTGATGATTATTTTCTGGATTCTCATCCCTCATCCTCCTTGGCTTGCTTCCTGTTCTCTAATCCCAATTTTTTAAATATCTCCATTGAAAGTATTTTAAAAAGTATATTTTTCACATGAGTGTTAGAGATGGAGAGAGAGAGAGAGAGAGAGAGAGAGAGAGAGAGAGAGAACTAACAACACTAATAGACTCAGCATTCCACCATCCATCTAGCCTCAACCAGCCCAGATCTTGGGCATAAGTGCACCTGGCATGCAGAGAAAGGTCTTGGGAAGTGAACTCTGGATCGTCTTGTATAGGTCAGCCTCACAGGGCCACATAACTACTCCACTACCACCTGGCCCCTATCTTTCTCCTTTAATGTATATATTAGTTATTTTTTCAATCACTTGAACCTAAATTAACTCAAATGGTTGTTTGTGCTTGCAACCAACATATTCATGTGATAAAACAAGGGGAAAAACAAAATATACAAACCATAGTACTAATGGGAATAATTAAGTTAAACTCCATAGTTCTAATTTTACCAGGGACTGGTGGATGGTTTTCAAAACACAGTGATTCACAACCCAAACAGATACCTTTAGGTACTCAGAGTTAATGACCAATGTCAAAATGAATGAAATACTTTATGTCTAGACTAATGGTTAGCCTGAAGATGTTAGTTGTTATTCAGGGTGGAGCATGTCAACATGAGGTGCACAAAATTGGGAGGCAGGGAGGTACTGTACAAAGAGTAGGAGCTTTGAAGTTATGTCTCTCTGCACAGTCAGGTGTTGCCTGTCTTTTCTTTTTTCTTTTTTTTTTTTTTTTTTGAGAGATTTTTGCTATAGGGAGTATGTGCTCACCAGAGAGACAGAGAGAGACAGAGAGACATAAAACAAGAAATCACCCTTTAGGGGGAATGGCCACACCACAATCCCTTCTCCTCCACTCTCCTCTCGGGATTCTGGACAAACACACACGCACACTCAGTGTGAGTTTTATGCCACCTTCGACTTGAACCGGGGGTCGACTACATGGGAGACCAGTGATATAACCATTTCTCCATCTGCTGGTCTCACCTGGCTTTTCTAAGTTTTCATATCCTCGTGTGTTCAGTGGGGATAAGTGCATATGTTCTTCCAGCTGTAATTAGAGTTCATAATTCTGAAGTACTTCCAGTAGATTAGATAAATGTTGATGTCCAAGCCTTTCCCTCTCCTGCTACAACTTCCACTAATCTTCATAAGTGGCGCAAACCATTGTTCATACAGAGGGGATAATAAAGGAACAGAGGGCTCTAGGCATTGTCCAACGACCAGGGGGAAAATTACACATGTGGATTTATGTCTGTGCATGACTACTGAGATGCATAGAACTAGTATTTATAATTTTGATTATTTAGGAATAATCCTAGAGATCTATACACATTCATTAAAGTGTATGGATGTTGGAAGTATAGACTACAAAGGTGGAACAAAAGAGCAAACCACAAAAGAGAAGGCAGTAGCTGGTGTCACCCTGCTGTGGATGCAATGGCCGGTGAGCTTCTCGTTCTTCCTTTCTTGAAGTTCAAGCCAGTGAGTAAAACCAGGTGATTTTCCAGCATCAGTGCTTCATTTAGTCTTTGTTGTTTTCTTCTAATCCCCTTCTCTATATTGTAGTTCTTACAAGGAGAATGCAAGGCAAAGGAGAGTGAAGAGGTGAAAGAAAAACAGATATCTGAGTTTTGTTTATTAGTTTTTGTGGTTGTTATTTGTTTTCCTACAAGAACAGATATCTTAAGAAGTTGAAAGTGACCTCCATAATGCCTTGACCCTGCCATAGGTGAAGTTCCACACGTGTTCCATACAGGAGTGAGACAGTGCTACATGAAAACATTTTAGCCCTTGCTTCAGACAGCTCCAAACTGTTTTCCAAGTGAGAGGATATTAAGAGACAGAGGGGTCATTGAAAAATTGTATTCACATTTACTGCAGTTCATGTCAAGAGTAACTTGCTGTAGTATTATTTGGGAATTTGTTGGTTGGCAAAAGTTCACGAGTACCAGATTTTTTCTCTTTGTGGATGGAATTTAATACAATGCTAAGGAGCCAGGATTTTGAGAGTAAAATAAGAAGACTATTTTTAATGAACTGGTCCACTGGTCCTCTCTCAAAGAATTAAATAGTCTTTTATTATTATTATTATTTGAGTTTTTTGTTTTGTTTTGTTTTGCCAGAAGGTGCATGTGCCTGCCTGACAGAGATGGTAAAAGAGAGGGAAAGTGAGAAAGCAGTCCATATGGTCATGCTACAATCCTTTTTCCATTTCTCTCTCCTTTTGGGATTTTGGGCATGCACATACATGCACCTGGCATGTTTTTCAAATCCCCGGAAAGGAGACTTGAACCATGCAGTTGGCCATGTGGAATGCACCTGCCTTAACCACCACACCATGGCTGGCCCTTAATAATTTTTTTTCAATATAAGAATAATCAAATTGCAGAATCACAGAGAACCCCAAACTACCTCAATAGCTGAACTAGGTGATCATTTAAAAATAATATTCTAAATTGATCTTATAATACCATGGACTTTCATACATGCGAATTTTTGAAAGTTAATTATTATCAGATGAACCAATTAAAATAAAATCTATGAGTCTGAACAAGGAAAGAGGGGCATACACCTAATTATCATTTGAGGACATTCTTTGATTTGGAATATATGGCTTATTGGTACTGAGATAGTTAAGAAAATGTGTCTTCTGTCTTTCTCCACTGTGGGAGGCTTAGGTCTCTGAAGCAATATTTGACAGAAAAATAAAACAAGAAGAATCATGAAGGCTAATTAGAAAATATCTGCAATTCCTACTTTAGTAAATTTCTATTTGAACGGAAAAGAATTGCTTGCAATTGTAGCTTTATCTGGGATTTGGTGTGATACTATATTTTACGGAATGTGCAACTATTATACTGTCTCTTTTGATGGATGAAAAAAATGTTTCCTCCATAGTCCCTAGTCTCCACAATTAACATTATATTGTTTAATTTCCTTTCTCTGAAGGATGCATGATTTTTAAAGGTTATTTACTATCCAGGCTGGACCTCTCTGTGATTCCTTCCTCTGAGGAGGTTACTCAGAATACTATCCTGCAGACATGTAGGAAAACTCAGTAGCAGAGAAAATAACAGCGTCGTTAACCTCCTTAACACTGGAGATAAATTAACACTAATAAGATAGGTGCCAGGGTAGCAATTGACTTGACAGAATGAAATTCACCAGCATCAGAAGGCAGTAGCCAGTGTCACTCTGCTGTGGATGCAATGGCTGGTGAGCTTCTCCTTCTTCCCTTCTTGAAGTTCAAGGTGCACTGCACTGAATTACAGTCCAGCTGCTCTCGGGTTCCTCTCGCCCACGTGGCTGGCCCTGCTGATGGAAACCAGCACCACCGTTATTAATTTAAGTCTCCACGGATCAAATAACTCTTCTCATCTCATTTCATGACAGCATATCAAGACAGCGTCATGGTAGATATACCTGCCAGGACCAGAAAGAACTCTGCCTTGCTAGAAAACAGTTTGTCAAGGTATTTAAATGATGTGCTGGGAGGGAAACAGGTCAGAGTGGGTATTTGAGAGAAGCAAGATGGGAGATGGGGGGAACCAACAACATAAAAAAGATAGATATAAAAAGATGTGGATAATTTAGGGGTCCCTCAGGTCACCTTTGGCCAGCCATGGAAATGCATTTTATGTTTTCATTTGTTAATTGAACATTAAATGCAAATGGCAATAATTAATATTTTTACTGCCTATTAATTAGGAAATTGTATCCTGTGTAAGCTACCCAGAAAGATGATATATGAGGCATGACTAAGTTAGAGCACCACTGTGAATTAATTGTGGCCTCACAGGTGGAAATATAAATGTGTTGGTTTATTTGCTTCATTATTAGGAGAGATTTTAATACATTTGCTTTTCTCCCCATTGTTTCTTTGTGTGCTCAGATGGGCTGCAGTTACCCAGAGGGGAGACTTCTGTTTTTGCTGTTATTTCACATCGCCAGCAGGCTGAGATGGTGTGCAGTCTGAGGCTCACAGACCGTTCATTTCTGGAGTCTTTGCCCGTGGCATGTGCAGTTCTTCAGGTTTGTACCTTCATCCAGTTGCCAAAACATCTGGTTCAGTTTTGGAGAAATATTTGTAGTTATTTTTCCATCCGGATTTAATTACTGCCACTGGAACATTAATGGGTGCCCTGCTGGCCTGATAGATTTTATCTGTGTACCCTCGTATCTATGAAGTGTAACTGACAAATCAGAACCCTGTTTTGCTGTGACTTTTGTTAGACAGCCACAACCTGAAGAACCGAGCATTGATAGAATTTAAAAGATGAATAGATATCATATCTGTGGAACTGAGATTCTAATTTGCAAAAATAGATTACTTTTGCTATTTGAATTACTTAGCATTCATTGAGAAAATATCTACTTCATGCCAAAATTAATGCCCTACAAAAGATAGATATGTTAATCTCAACCATAAAAGTGTATGTTTTCATATTAAAATGACTGAAATCTCTAGACTATTCAGTAGGAAAGGTTTTTCTCTTTCAAACAACAGCTTACGTGTAAAAGAAAACAAACAAGCAGAACTTATTTTACTACTCATCATGTTCTATACAGCAGGTGCTGTACTTAATGTTTTAAATATCTAATCTCATTTTAATCATTTCAACAATACGAGATGGGTATTTTAATTGTCAAAGTTATTTGTTTATTTACTTCAAACTTCTTTTTATTTATTTATTTCACGAGAGAGATAGAGAGAGGAAAAATTAGGCACCCCAATAAGGTCTTTATGATGGAATCCAACCTAACCTTAGTCTACCTAGAACATGGGCATGTGTCTGTGTACCCAAAGTATATAGGGTGGCTTTGGAATGAAAACTCAAGATCTTCTTGTACAGATCCAGCCTCACGGAGAACTGTGCTACTGTTGAGCCACCATCAGGGCTCAATGATGGCTCAAGGTATTGGCAAGGACACAGAGGCTCAGTAAGATGGTGGAACTCAACCAAGGTCATTCACTGAGTAAGTGGAACTATGATTTGAACACAAGTCTGACTCTGGGCCCACCCTTGTAACTCTTATGCCAACAGTATGACTTTATTAATCTTTTGCCGAGCATCTCTTAAACATTTACTGATTTCCAGGCAAGGAGCTAGTCACTGAAAACACAAAAGGTGATCAAGATGAGGCACCTATTGATGTCAGGGTGAAGTCTCTGCTTCATGTGAAAGTTTGACTAGCCTGGTGCAACTCTTCCAGGCTTTCTACCAGTCTACTGTTCCACTACGTCAAAAAGGACCATATTGTTTTAATTATGGCTACTAATATTGTTGAAATAAATGACATAAATCTTTTTAAAATGTAAGGGAATTGTAATATATCATCATCCAATATTTAGTAGCAGTATGCATTAGTGGCTTAGATCATCTGTTTTGGAATCAATGGGACTCACTGAGTCTTGACTCATCCTTAATATCAAAAGTTATGTTTTTGTCACCTACTTTCTCACCTGTAAAATTAGTATAATACTCCCTTTGACCATTATTTGAGATAATAGTTTATAGGGTAGGCATGGTGTTTTAACCATACCTGAATCTTAAAAATATTCCTCTTATTATTAGAAAGGACTGTCATAGAAACTAATGTCCTACCCCTGTGTTCACTCTAGCCAGGTGAGTTCTATCTACTTCAGCCTGTAAATCTGCTCTTCTTAGAAAACACCTGGACAATATAAAAGCGCCAAGGATGAGGTCGGGTGGCTCAGTGCGTCTTCCTACTGGGTTGAGTTCTATCTTATCTTCCTCTGTCTTTGTTTATTTCTGGATTATTCATCTCATGCTGTGGCTGGATCTCTGGATTCCTACTACTTTGGTTGCCTTTTGGGTCTTTCTTCCTGATTCCTTAATAACCATCTCTTTCCTGTAAAAATGGCAACCATTTTGGATTTGCAACAGAAAACACAGGCTTGTTTTCATCTCAACTATATCTGCTTTGTGATAGCTGTGGCCTGCTACTGCTCATGGCCTAAAATAACAAGTGTATCTTAAATCTGGTGGGATTGGGGGCATATTTAAAAGTTCACAGTTGGTATTTAAATGTACTGTTGATATACAAGCTATTGTATTGGCTGAGATAAAAAGAATGTGTTAAAATTTGAAGAACAGATGTAAATATCTTGCTGGAAAAATGTTTTAAGTACATGGTACTTTTAAGTACTTAAAAGTACCACGTATAAACAAAAAATTCTCTGCTTGAGAGGTTATAACTCAAAACAAATTCATGCAGAATTGAGAAGATAAAATTTTGTACCGAAAAGTGCACAAGTATGGTGTACAATAGATCAGAGTTTGACACTACTGCCATAACAACTAAGTGTTTAACTGTGGGAAAATCACATTGTCTGCCTGAGTTTTGTTTTGTTTTCCCTGTGAGAGGAGTATATTACAATCCACGCTATAGACTGTTGTGAAGATTAAATAAAATGATGCAAAGTGAAGGTCAGATTATGGCTCAGCAGTAAAACATGATATTCTTCAGAGCAATCCCAGATGAGAAGGTTCTTAGCTCAAGTCTAGAGACCTCCTTGAGTACACCTGACATGTGCATGCCCATAACCCAAGACTGGCTGAAGACTAGAGATAGATCATGGCATTGTGACCCTCTTGGAGTTGTTGTCTGTCTGTCTCTTTCTGTCTTGCTCATGAAAGAAAGAAAGAAAGAAAACCTTTTAAAAAATGCAAAGTGGTCTGATGTATTTCCTAGTAGGTAGCAGCTATGAGATTGCCTTTGCTGTAGTCATCAGTTTTCTTACACAAGAGTTGTGTATACAGTCCCAGTACAGAGATTGTCAAGAATGAAGTCCTGGAGTCAGCTAAAGTTATTTTCATTTCATTTAGCTGTAAAAAGCTTGAAGAACTCAGCAACCAGCATAGAGAGTGATGACTTCTGGGAGAATTAGAAGATTCTGAGCTTTCTTCTTCTCTGTCATGCCAAGAAGTGGTAGCTTTATTTTTTTTTTTTAATTAATAGAACTTATTTTATACCTTCTCAAAGTGCAGTCCTTAGGCCAGCAGCTTCAGCATCACCTAGAAAATTATTAGAAAAAAAACACAAAACTCTAGGACTTCACCCCAGAACCACTGACTCAGAAACTCTGGGAGTCTGGCACCAATCTGAGATTCAACAAGACCCGCTGGTGATTCTGAAACACAGTAAGACTGGAGAATCACAGTTCTAAAATATTGGTTCTTAACCAAGCTGAAATCACTTGGAGAGGGAAAAAATGCAGATCCCTGGGCTTCCATCCAGACATTCTGATTCAATTAATCTGTAGTGGGGCCTTATTTTCCCAGACGATTCTAATGTATATAGGTAAAACAACTGTGCCATCTATTTCATCAGATTGAATTCTACTACGACGGGTATGAGTGTATATGTATGTGTGCATATATGTGTGTGTGTGTGTGAGAGAGAGAGAGAGAGAGAGAGAGAGAGTTCTGAATCTTTGCAACCTAAGCCTCATTCTCAGAAAACTGCCTATCATAGCATTAATCTAAAAATGTACAAGTTCTCCATAAACAACTGCATTTTATACATTGATTTTATACATTGACTATAGAATTTGTGCTCTAATGGTTAGCAAAGTATGGCACATGGGTCAAATGCAATCCACAAGCTGCCTTTGAATGACCTGTCAGCTAAGAATAGTGTTTACATTTTAAAGGATTTTATAAAAACCAAAACAACAGCACAAAGAAGACAATGAAGCTGAAATAGTCTGTGGCCCTGATATCTAAATATTTAGTATTGAATCTTTTACAGAATTTTTTTCTGACCCTGTTGTAGATGCAGTGGGGGGCATCTATAGAAAGGTTTATAAACTAGCTTTAGAAACAAGATAAACACAGAACAGCTACAATGTAAGATGACCTGAGCCTTAAATGATGCAACATAGGCTATAGAAGCTGTAGGAAAAACAAACAAGAAAGTCTAAGGGATTTAGAATTTATCTGAAGTTTCAACCATTTGGGTAGGTGTGAGATGGAAAGATATTTTATGTAAGGCCTTTAGGAAAGAAATCATTCAGATTTCAGGAAACTCAACTTTGAATACTCCCCACAAATTCAGAATACAGGGTTCCTAGCATTAGTAGATTCCTGGAAGACCTTGAAAGTTCTGTCAATGGGATTTCCCTAACATGAAACTTTCTCTATCTTCCATTAAATCATAGAGCTTTGTAGTAAAGTTTAATTTTTTTTTTTTTGAGAGGCTTTTGCTCTAGGGCGTGTGCGCTCGCCAGAAAGACAGAGAGAGACAGAAAGCGAGAAATCACCCCCCAAGAGGGATGGCCACGCCACAACCCCTTCTCCTCTAGTCTCCTCTTGGGATCTTGGGCATGCATGCACACGAGCCCAGCGTGAGTTTAAGCTACCGGGTCCAGGACTTGAACTGCGGTCGACTACATGGGAGTCCAGTGACATAGCCATTATGCTAACTGCTGGTCCCAGGATTAATTTTAATGATGTGTCCAACACTTTTTTTTTTAAGTAGGTGATGCCAGGTGGCCTATCCCCAAATCTGTTTGACAACATATGGTGTCCTCAGAGAGGTCTTTCCTAAAGTAGACATTTGTTTCCACTGCCTCATGTTCCTTTCACTCCTCATTTCACCTGTGCATAGTCATGGCACAGTCTACCACCTTAAAATGACTTTCCTGTGCTTTTGTTGCATGTCTCTCCCTGTTGGAATGTGAAATCTATGGATAGGGGAACCATATCTGTCATATAAGATCCCAGGTCACCAACACAAAGCTCAGTGCTTGATATAAAGTCTGCATTAAACAAAATGTTTATAGTCACTATTTTTAATAAAGTTCAATAAAAATAAACAAAGGATTTCCTAGTCAAATACATTAGGAGACAGACTGATACAAACGTAAGCACTTACCTTAACTGCAGGATTATCAGAGGGCTTAATGGGCTAATAAGATTCTGACTTCATAGGTAAGTAGATGTACTATCCTGGCAAAACCCAAAATGTTTTTTTTAAAGAATTATTTTATTTACCCTCACTTACTATTTTTATTATTATTTTCCAGTTTGACCAGAGAGAGAAAGTGAGAAAGCAAGCCACCAGATCTGGGACTGGAATCATGGTTGGCCATGTGGGAGTCCAGAGCCTTTAACCACCATGCCACCTGCCAGTTCTAAACCACAAAATGTTTATAACTAGTTGTATGAGCTACGGATACTATAAGGCAAGATTGTAGATGAAATTTTATAACAAAATAGAACTGACAAATTCTTCAATGCAACTGTATATTTATGGAGCATTATTTGGTATTCTTTTCATTGCTCTCCTCATAGTTTATACAATTGATTGGCATTATATAATCATGGAGATTTCTTACCACTGTAATCAGCTGAATATTTTACGTTGTTTAAAGTCAGTCAGTCAAGTTGTCTTCTGAAAGTCAGTCTTTAGTTCCTGATTAAAAGGCCTCCCAACGTTTATTCTACTTTATAGAGTCAGTCACTGTGCTGAGGACAGTATCTGAGTTATCCTAATATGTATAACAGTCATTAGTCATGGTGGTTTGGAGTACCTTGAAGTCTTGCTCTAATTCTGATTGGATATAAGAAGATTCTGGTGTCCTTTCCTTTGGAGAGGATTATTCATACCATAATCCTATAGTCATTCTATAGACTAAACATCATCATTCTTAATTTTGAAATTAGTTGGAATTTTCTGGTGAAAATCAGTCCAGGTTGAAAATTCATCAAATCATCCAATTAAAAATAAGACAACTTGTTGGATTCAAGGTTTTGTGTCAGGTTTTCAATGTGATAGGTTACAAGTGAGAAGTTGGTCTGATTCTCCAACACCCATAATCTAGTAGAAGAACTGGCCAAACCCTGACCTTCAAAAGAGACCTTGAAGAAGAGATTCAAGATCTAGAAACCAGAAGAATAATAACACAGATGCTTAATACTCAGAAAAAAAAAAAAGGAAAAGCATTAGCTATATAATTATCTTTGTCCTACTGGTATAAATGTTTTCTATATAATAGAAAAGGAAGCTGAATAAAGCCCAGAGAATCCCTGAAAATTTTTGTTAGAAAGTTTGATAAAAGGGCACCCTAAATATACTCCCAGAATGGAAAAATAGTTCTTTATACTTTACACTGAATACATTTTACAGAAGCAGGTACAGAACATTGAACTTTCCCCCACATGACCTTTTGAAAGCAACTGTTCAAAGGATTTCAGTCTTCTTTCAGCTGTGATAATTGGCAATAGTGGAACAATTGGAGAGTCACATGGTTGATCAAATGACCAAAATAACTGTATTGATTGCACATGTTTGGCTCCTGCTATTTTAGTTATCAAAATAGAGCAATCTAATCTAGCTCATGGCTCGCAGCAATGACTATGCCCCAAATGTGTCTGATTGGAAAATGTTGAACACAGATTAACTGTCAGGCCCAGTGGGTCTAGTCCATTAATAAAATAGAATAGGTGATTATAACCCAGATCAAGCATCTCAACATTTGAATTTTCAAATATCTTCCAGTTTCTACCAAGAATAGCAAATGAGTGACCCTGTCCTTTTCTTGATAGTTTGCCTACATTTTCTTTCCAGTTTCTATGACTTTTAACAATAGAAATCTTTGCAAAAACAACTTGAACTTCTAAAAGCACCAAATATTTTCTTCTGCTTATATTCCCAATATGATTTCTCCCCTCATTAGTTCTAACAAGTCCTACAGACTTATTATAACTGAATTTAGAAAAAAAAAACTGGAGAATGTGCATCCCTTGGCAATTAAACACCCAACAATACAGAATTCTACCTAAGAAACTATGTACTTTTGCTTGATTATTTTAAATCACACTCCATTCCCAGTCTGCCTCAGAAATATTGAGTCCTTAACTTAGCCAAAAGTTGATCTTAGCCAATGATCTAGTTATAATAAATAATAGAAAGAATTTGCCACCTGAAAATAATTTTAACAGGATGCAAACCGAGCACTGTTTTTCTTTACCTAAAGGGAAACAGAGAAGTGTGAGTCACTCACTGTCCTCTTCTTTCTTGGCTTTGGTGAGTTAATGCTTTACAGAAGTTCTAGGGATGGATTGATTTGCTTAGGTGTTAGTTTTGCTTTGATGTTCTATAGACAGATGCAACTGATGTTAGGGAAGACATGTAAGGCAGTCTCGTCTGTCTCCTGGGGAACCTCACAACTCATTTCACAACTCATTCATTAGAAAACCAAGCCCGTCTCAAACGAGGCCAACAACAGTACTCCAGGGTTTTCCAACGTAGAGGAAAGCAACCCTGTATCCCTGGAGGCAGATAAAACTCAACCTCTGAACCTCAAAGAAAGCTTTTGTGCTTGGAGGGAGCAAATTTATGACAGTTGGTGAACCAAAGAAGCTGTGGGCATTTGAAGGAACAAGGTTAACTGAACATTGTCTTTTTGTTGGTGGGGATGCATTTGTTCTTTTTGTTCCTCCCTTTTTGAAGTGTTTTTAAAGGGAAGAAAGTCTCTAGCTCAATCACATTTTAGAATAATATACAGCATATTCTAAAAAGCACATTAGAAATTTCATACCAGGTAAGAGTTCCAAGACTGTACTTGAGAGAGAAACTGTACTAGTTCAGCAATAGATGGTCTTAGTGTGAGCCATGGACAGTAGTTGAACATCTATGCTGATCCTTTGAAAGCTCAGCAAGTCTTCTGTAGTCAAGGTCCCAGTTTGATATCAGTCAACTTTGAGTCTCTGAATGGAGAGAGCAAGCAGGTTTATCCTTCCATCTTGTTCAAGGAGGTGGTCAGAGATCTCTAGCTGTCTGATCCTTGAGATAATTATTCAAAATCAAAAGGGCCACAGAAACAAAGCAGTAGAAACAATGATCCCTCAGAGATTCCAGGTCTGGTGAACAACTTCTGATATATACTACCACCCAAAGAACTGCTTGGTAGAGAAAGGTTATGTTCTTTACAAGGAAAGTCTTTGAAAAATACTCGGAGCATCCTAAGAAAGAGACAAACTGACTAAGGTTCATCTGAGAAGTGAACAGTCAGTATTACTTCTTGATCCTCAGCTTGGGTACCTGGATTTCTGACTTGGTGCATGTACAATGAATCCTTTACCTCTATCTTGCCCATTCTGTGCTTGAGCCTCTTCTGATAGCTCCTTCAGTATCGAAAGTCTACTCTTACCCCAGCAACACCTGAAACTCATATTCCATGCTACCACATGAGTCTGTTATGATAAACAGGATAGTGTTTTAGAATTATGGATAAAATAGTTTAAAATCCATCTTATTTTTTCCTCCTCTGCTGCATGAGAGAGTAATAAAAACATTGTAAAAAATTCAGGAATAAAAGTGTTTGAATTATGTGCACTAAATTTAATAACCAGGCTGAATTAAAAAAAAAAAAAAGTATACCCCCCGTTAGTGTCCTAACACCATGTTCCTCCCTCAGCTTCAGCCTGCTAGGATCACGGGCACATCCATGTATCTGGCATGCATAGAGAGGCCTGGGAATGCAAAGACAGTACTTTCCCATGCAGTTTTTACCATCAGGGGCTGTATTACCACTATACCACTAAGGCTGGAAAAGGGTAGATATTTTTATTTCTGATGAAATCTAAGGGAGTCAAGCTTGGGCTCAGAATTTGTTATTAAAATCAGAATGAAACTCATGTGTAGTTAAAATAAGCAGGTGCCTGCATTGTGTAATATGGATGGTGCCAGTATTTCAAGTCCACAAACATTATGGTCAACTTTTTTTTGGAGAGGTTTTTGCTATAGGGCGCATGTGCTCACCAGACAAAGAGACAGAGATAGAAAGTGAGAAATCACCTCCCGGGGGGATGGCCACGCTGCAATCCCTTTTCCTCCATTCTCCTCTCGGGATCTTGGGCACGCACACACACGCACCCGGCGTGAGTTTTAAGCCACCGGGTCCAGGACGTGAACCATGGTTGACTACATGGGATTCCAGTGACATAGCCATTATGCTAACTGCTGGTCCCTATGGTCAACTTTTTAGTGTTACCCTAGTAACTCTTTGTTCTGAGATGACCAATGTCCCTGAATGTTCTGATTTCTGGAAATAAGTGTGTTGTTCTGATTCGTGGGCAAATAAAAGTCTAAGAAATCTAACACTCTAGGTTTTTGGTCAAAGTCAAATACCCAAAGGCTTAGGCCAAGGACAAGAATCCAATACTCACAGGTCCACCCAGGTCCATCATATCTCATATCAAAATAAGGATCCCTTCAAAAGACCTGTATTTCAATTATGAAGTCATCGAAGCCAGACTATCTACAAAATTAGGCCAGAAATTATGCAGAAAGTTTGAGAACTGAGAAATGTTAGAAAACAATGGTAATAACATCAAAGACAGTATCATCTGGAGGAGAAATGACTCTGCCAGATGCTGGGCTTCTGCCTTTTTGTGAAATCTTCCAGACCTACCTGTGCATCCAGACAGCATGATCTAGCACAAAGAATATGTGGGTTGGAGTTTGCACAGTTTGAATATTTACTGCCCCACTGGAACATGTATTCTGTTGTAAATTTTGTACATTCTCTCTAATCTTCGCAAATACCTTCTATGCTACACATCATCATCATCATTATTATTACTATTAAACAAGGATGAAAATTGAATTTCAGAAAGGTTAAGTTACTTGTCCAAACCCATACACCTAGAACATGGTATTTGAACCCATTAATAATCACTGTAACTTTAAATTTTAAAATGTTCATATGCTGTAAGGATCTAGTAAAGCATGCCAAAGCATTGCAAGGCAGCAGAGCTTGGTAGTCATATTCATCTTTGTTTTCAAGCTTGCTTCATCTGCATTTGAGCTAGAATTCCTTCTCATGTCAGAGAAGCTCATTCTGTCCTAAGGATTAATAGGAAATCTACCAGTGACTCTAACTAACTGGGAAATGAATAATATTTATAAGCTTAGACCCACATTGTCCAGTATTTAGTTACTAGCCACTGAGCACTTCAAATGGGGCTAGCCCATAAGTAGATATCCTGAAATGGAAAACACATACTGAATTTTGAAGATCTGGTCCCCCCCAAAAAGAATGTAAAATATCTCATTATCAAGTTTTATATTGACTGTAATTGAAATAATGGTATTTTGAATATATGGTATTGGGTTGTCAGAATAGTCATGATGCAGTTTTGCATAGAAAACCATAGAAAAATAGGTCGAGACTTTTCTGATGATCCAATATTAAATAAAATATACCTTAAAATTAATTTTACCAGGGCTGGCAGGTGTCATGGTGGTTAGGGTACTGGACTACCACATGACCAACCACGGTTTGATCCTGAGCCTGGTGACTTGCTTTCTTGCTTTCCCTCTGTCTCTCTCTGGTCAATTTTTTAAAAAATAAATAAAGCTAAATAAATAATTCTTAAAAAAAGAAATAAAATGAATTTCACCTTTTCTTTTTTTTTACTTTTTTCAATGTATTTTTAGTTTCAAAAATATATACATTGCTTGTTTTGGTAACTCATATTATGTTTTTATTGTATATTTTATAATATTTTATTTATTGTACATTTTAAGCACTGACTCAGAAGCTTGGTGACTTGATTTACCTATTTTAAAGACTAGCTTCTTTTTAATCTGTGGACAAGGGGCTCCAGTGTTAATTCATAATTAATCCCTTCGTATTTTCTATACAAAAACTAATATATTCCTCACAGCCATATGCACAGAATAAAAATCCATTACCAGGTCTGCCAGTGGCATAGCAGTAGCACAACTCTCAGCAGTGCTGAACCCATGTGGGACAGGCCCAAATTTCTGTTCCAAGGTCTCTCTATGCATAATGGACATTCATGTGTTTGCCTGGAATCCAGCCTGGCTTAGGCTGAGAATGGATCACAGTGCGGGACCAGCAGTTAGCATAATGGTTGTGGGGGTGATTTCTTGCTTTCTGTCTCTTTGTCTCTCTCTGTCTGTCTGGCGAGCACACGCACTCTATAGCAAAAACCTCTCAAAAGAAAAAAAAAAAGAGAGAGAGAAAAGAATGGATCACAGTGCGAAGACCACACTTGAGGTGTCTCTATCTCCAACTCTCTTTCTCTGTCATGGAAAAGAAAACAACAAAATATTATCTTAGTAAGTGTTGTCAGTATTTCTTTAAGTTTTAATTTAGCGTGGTAGATTCTGGAAAGTCCAAATGGAACGAGGAGAAGCACAGATGAGGCTAACAAACTTGCCAGTTAGAAAAGGGAACACTTAGGACCCTGCATGACGGGGGACAAGTATTCCCAACAATGGAGTAGGGCTCAACGAGGAGAGAAAATAAACTTAGGTTAATCTTGGTATTTCCTCCCAAAGCCTCCACATTGCCATTGGCCTTGAAGTTTTTTTTTGTTTTGTTTTGTTACTAAGTACCTTCTACTTTCTATATGCATACATGAGTATTTTATGCATATACAAAGATATGTATATATGCAAAAATCTCAACACATTTTCCATGTATTTTCGATGCAAAATTGGGTCATGACTTTTCCGACAACCCAATATACTGCACATATTCAGTAGCTAGAAGAAAGTACTAGCTACATTATTGTTCAGGAGGATGTGAAGTGAAATTATATTTTGAGAAGGCCTTGCATGTTCCAGATGCCCTGATTAATTAGCACTTTACAAAAATTAGTTTTCTTAATAAGACGAGAGTATGATTATTAATGTCTAGATGAAGAAAATGAAGTGAGAAAGCTCAAGTAATGACCTAGGGTGGGACAGTTGGTTGGCAGGTGGAAGAGTGGGAATTTGCCTTCTTCCAGTGTGTTGAAATCTGAAGCCATGTTCTCCACAAGTCAGAAAATAAACAGGAACTTCGGAGCATGGGATCCAGGGTCAGAATACCTAGACCTGGAAAATAGTATAGTCTCTCTACCATTTAGCTTCCTCATCTGTAAAATGGAAGTGCTAACATTCTTGTCCTCAGAAAATATACATGACTATAAAAATGAGAGAATACTATAGATATGTCAGATGCTTACATGGTGTTTGATCCATGGTAAACAATCAGTAAATAAGAGCAATGATTAATTCACTATGTAAAGTATGTTTCAAATCATCTCTCCTTTGGACAATAAATGAGTCTTATCTGAACCACCTGCCAGCTTCTGCTCCTGGGTTTTGAATCATTTTTTTGCCTGATGAGCTTCCAGTGTGCTTGTCTGGTTCTTGCCCCAGCAGCTGTCCTGGCCCCTTCCTATTGCTCATGCTCCTTATTATGCTTATGCAGTCTTATTAAGGTCCAGCCTTAATCTTTAGTAAATCTAGCTTGAAAATACGTGGCCCTGGAATATTTTAAAAACCGTCTCTACTCTTCAACTAACTGCTCTAATGAAGAGAGAAATGGTAATTGCAATGTGGCTAATTAGATTGTCAATTACCTGCCTCCTCACATAGGTAATTGAAATCCCCCTAATTACGGTGTCTGTATGTCTTGATGCTTTGTACTGAGGAATTATTAATGGAAAGCAGCTTTAGATGAAGTAACAGGAAATCTTGAAAAATGATTTAGAGAAAATTTGTCTTAAAGCATTCATTCTTTCAAAGCAAAGATGTTACATATCCGATCCAGCAATGAAGTCATCACAAAGCAGAAAAAACAGTCCAATATTTTTGCCTTGACTATAAAATTCAGGTTTAATAGCCATACGATGACACTCACCATTGATTCTGATTTTGGTTTACTATTTATCCCTGCTTTTAAAACACTCCCCTAGGGCATATGAATTCTTTTTTTTTTTTTTTTTTTTGCGTAGGGATGAAGGGTCTACATTAGCAGACCCTTAGAAAATCTGAGGATAAATATAGTAAGTAGAATTTGCAGATGAGGTGCAAAAATGTATATGAAATAAAATATATACATCAAACATATGACTTCCTCTGAGTGCCCACTAGGAAGAGACTTTATTGAAGTGGCTTTAAGGGTGACTAGAGAAGGCACTTTTGATTCCTGAAAAAAAGTTATAATGATGAAATCCTTAGAGTTCTCACTGCTAAGAAGGTAGTTTTTGATTTTAAAGAATGTATATTCTCAGGAACATGGCCTCTCCCATGCAGATTTCAATTTTTCAGCGGAAGAAATTCCTTAGAGAGATTTAAGGTCATATTAGATGATCATATTATATTTGTATCAAGATAATTTTTAACACTTTCTCCAGCACTATAATATCTGATAGCACATCAGGCTCATAATAAACTTGAAGTCATGCAGGAAAGATAATACGACTTCTTCCTGAGAGGTGGGGAAGCAGCCATGGGAATAGATGAAGCAACTTGACCAGAGTGACCCAGCCTATTGAACAGAGCTGGAAGCAAGTCTTCATCCCTCCCTGCTTAGTTCTCCATAGTGCATCATAGCAGGCAGCTTAGTTTGGAGAAACATCATTATTTTTATTATTTTAAATGAGCAAAGTTGCAATATAAAATGTGCCTAACTTTATTTCTTCCATGAACAAGAGACACAGAGAGAGAGAAAGAGGGAGAGAGAGAGAGAGAGAGAGTTGAACACCCAACAGGGTCTTTATACTACTGTGTTCTAGCTGCAGCCCCTGCTAGCTCCAGATCATGGGTGCCTGTGTACCCAGCATGTTCAGGGAGGTCTCTGGATGTGAACAAGCAACATGTGTCAGCCTTACAGAATATCACATTACCACTGTGTTACCATTTGGGCCTTGTCTTCACTTTTTATTTCTGGGTTGAGACTATAAATGGGGCATATTGTTATTCTGTGATTTTAAATAATATTTTCATTATATAAATATTGAAACATTGGGATTCATAAGAGGTTCAATATTATTCTGGTTTTAATGGTGGTCATGAAAGTTTCCTATAGGTACCCTAGAGGGGACACATGATCGTGAAAGAAGGATGAGTCTGGAATTCAAATTTAGATTTAACCCTAGAGTCCAGAGTGTTGTTAGGGAACTGTTGGTATTTTACCTCATGTATGACTAAAACCAGGGTCTTACTGTGATATTCACCTACCTTACTGCCCATCAAACACACAGTATGGTGTTCATGTTTTAGAAATTCTGTGCTCAGGCCCAGCTGCAGTAGTGTACACTGTATGGGAGGCTGGAAGCCACACAAAATGCCTGTTTTGGTTTGTAGTCCAACCTAAATATAGTAGTTTACCTGGGAGGCTGGAGGAGGTTGGAGCAGGAGGATCACAACATGGTAAGACCTTGTCTCCCACTCATTTTTTCTATCTCTTCTACACCTCTGTACCTCCCTCTCTCTTCCCTCTCTTATAAAAACAAAACAAAACAAAACAGGAATTACTTTTTTTTCAAAGAAAGGGCTCTTCCTCTGGGAGTCCAAAGGGGTGAAGCAGTGCTGCTGTCTATAAGCCATCTGGAAAGCAGTAGCATTGTAATGGTTCACAAGCAGGCATTGGGCTCATTTTCAATAGCCATGGCATGTGATAGCAACAGCTAAAGACTGTGTTCTTCCCAAGTGCAATGGGTCATTTGATAAAATCATTTTAGTAAGTTATAACAGTATAATTTTGGAATTAAGTATAACTCAATAGAAAATATCAAAGTGCAAAGTACAAATAAAGTTAATTTCTTACTCTGAGTTGATTTTCAAAGTGAAACTTGCTCACTTCTAGATTTATGGAACACTCCATTCTTCTTTCCAGGAGGCATTTAAAGACAGGAGTAAACCCACTGGGCTGAAAAAGTAAACTTCTCATTCTTGGTGAGTCAAGTAGTGAATAAAGACTCATAGAGAGACAGACATATAAAAAAGGGAGAGGGGTAGAACAAATACATTTTGGGAGGAAAAAGTAAAAGATAAATAGTCTTTGTTTCCCAAGCTGGAGATGTGACCATGCTGATTACAATGGTAACTAAATACCTTTGTTTTAGGAATTCCTGAAACTGCTTGGTGATTTCCATGGTCATATACTAAAACGTGATAAAAAGTCTCAAATCCTCTAATCTTCTTCTTGATGGCTCAATCAATGAACTGGGAAAATTTAGTTAATAATTTTCCTTCCTCCATCTGTTCACTTTCCCTGAATGCCAGAGGCCCAATTAAGCACATTTCTAAATAGTCAGGAAAAAAGAACTGAAAATTAAAAAAAAAAAAAATGTCTACTCACTTTGTATGTGTGGGCTGGGAAGAAAGAAGAGGAGGGACATGACATGCAAGGAGCGTCTTCAAGCTTTCTAGAAACTATTAACTAGTTCTACAGTTTGCTTCAAATTTCACTGAGTTCTAAGAATAAAGCATATGTTTTGTTTTAATTTTAATTTTTTATTCTGCTTTAATGTGGGCCAGAAATGATTTTTGATGTTATAGAAAATTGGTAACATGGCAAAATTATGTTATCATAGAATTTGATGGAGGAGTTTTTCTCTCTCTTATGAGCTCCAGGCACCAAGTATTGTCATCTCCCAACACTGTTTTATTCCTGTTGCAAGCCCACTCCTCTCAAGCATCTGTGTAACGCTTTCCCCAGTTTCTGGCTCTATTCATCTGCCCAATGACTGATACGTCTTTTGTCAAATTTCCACTTCATTCTGAGGACAGAGAGAAAAGGAAATGATGAATGTTTTCTTTAGTGTCTGAAGTCTTAATTTACATTTGGGAGCCTATGACAGACACTGCTTGTTGGTTAGTCCAATAGCTATTCCACTGTCCCTCTCATTCTACCCCCATACATCATTCATCTGTTCTGCTTCCCATGTAGTCCAGGATGACTATGTAACAATGCTCTGACCAACAAAACATAAAAACCTAATGATGGTTATAGAATTTGCATATTCATATAGAAAGCAGAAAAGTGGATGGTACTTCCTGGTCTCACTTTCTGTCTTCAACAAGTTGAGACATCTGGCTCTGGGGCAGGCATTTTGAAATCATGAAGTAAGAAATAAAGAAAACTCAAGAAAATCACAAAAATTAAGATGATCTGAACTAACACTATTACCAATGACTTCCAGACTTCTTGTTGTGTGCTGAAGGTCTGTAAGCCGTGTGATAGTTGAAGATCTGTCTCTCTTGGTTTAACTACCTATGTTGACACATTGACAGGTTTCTCAACTCCATCTATTCCAGCTCCACCATCTTTTCCGGAATCTCATGGCAGGTTATCAGGTCATTATGACTTCTATTTGCTACCAGAAGACCTTGGGTCTCCCAAACCCTTCTAAACTAGTTTTCTTTCCCCCTTTGTAGTTATTTAAAAAGAGTTTTACCAGAAATAATAAAAGAAAAATAAGTCAAAAGGTATAATTCCACAGGCGTGTGCTTTAAACGAGATAGTGATAACTTCCTGGCACATAGCAGTTTGCTCAGTAAGTGTTGATTTTCTTCCCTTCTTTCACCAGAGTTAAAGCTCATCTTAAGAAGCTGAAGTCTAGTCACAAAATCATGCAGGTGACACAGCTCTGGGGCAAACGTGCTCATTAACTTTCACTAAATTGGCCTGAAGAAACTGTTCAAAGGTTTTCCTTTTCAATTTATGAGACTTTCTCCACATTTAATTCATATTCATTGGCATGGTGTTAGAGACAGAATCAAGACCATGAGTCAGGAGAATTGGGTCTTAGTCCTGGATCTATTGTTAATTCACAGGTCACAACAGTTTCACTGGGTCTGGCAGAACCACCATGCCTCAGTCCCTCCTGCAGACTGAGAGCAAATATGAGGAAAGAGGTATATTTCCTGCCATTAAACTACTTCAGTGTCCTAGGAAAGGACACAACATAAGCAAAGGCTGTTTTCTCCCACGTGAATTTTAAGTTTTGGATTGGTGAGTCACAGGGTCTTTGCTAGCTTCAACATGTTTTTCTAAAATTTACCTGTCTTTTCTCTTAGGAATATACATGAGAAAGTCCCTGAGAGCTAGAAACCAAGAAAATGAAGAACGAATAAAAATAAAAGAATCTATATCAGTAGAGCTGGGCACAATACTTTGCGCACTACTTTTCTTCGGTCTGACGTTTTTGTTTGTTTTTGTTTTTTTTATTTTTTGTTTTTGTTTTGGAGAGATTTTTGCTATAGGGCACATGTGCTTGCTAGAGAGACAGAGAGACAAGAAGTGAGAAGTCAACACCCCTCCCCTCCAAGGAGATGGCTATGCTACAATCTCTTCTCCTCTATTCTCCTCTCTGGATTTGGGGCACTCACACACACACACACATGCACCTAGCCTTAAGCCACTGGGTCCAGGACAAGAACCACCATTGACCATGTGGATGTCCAGCACCTTAGTTACTGTGCCCCCTGCTGATCCTGGGTCTGAAATTTTATTATAGTCAAATGACAAGCAGTTTTATTCTCTCAATGAATGAGATTTTACATTCAGGAGACATGAAGAAGAACTTGAAATACATTGAGGAATATTCAAGGTTTTGCTTTAAAAACAAAAACAAAAACAAACAAAAAAAACCTAAGCTTATTGGGGCCAGCAGGTGGCATGGTGGTTAAGGTGCTAGATTCCACATGGCTAACTGTATAATTTGAGTCCTGGACCCGGCGGCTTGTAAAACACACCAGGTGCAGGTGTGTGCATGCCCAAAATCCCAAGATTATGATGGATAAGGGATTGTGGTGAGGCCAACCCCATAGAGGGTGATTTCATATTTTCTCTTTTTTTCCTCCCTCGCCAGCAATTGCACGTGCCTTACAACAAAAATCTAAAATAACAAAAACAAATAACAAAAACCAAGCTTATATTTTTAGAAATAAACAGCAAATTTTAGTGGATCATAGGTGATCATTCAATATAGAAATGTCAAAAAAAAAAAAATACTGGGGACCAGCAGTTAGCATAATGGCTATGTCGCTGGACTCCCATGGAGTCGACCGCGGTTCGCGTCCTGGACCCGGTGGCTTAAAACTCATGCCAGGTGCATGTGCGTGCGTGCCCAAGATCCCAAGAGGAGAAAGGAGGAGAAGGGATTGTGGCATAGCCATCCCTCCTGGGAGGTGTTTTATTGCTTTCTCTCTCTTTGTCTCTCTCTGTCTGGCGAGTGCAAGCACCCTATAGCAAAAACCTCTCAAAAAAAATGCTGTAAGATACTTACCTTGTTAGTTTTACATTTTTAACTTATGATTTATTGAAATACAATAATTTAGATAGTAATCTTTAAAAATTAAGATAAATGAAGTTTAGCCACTTCTGTGAGGATAGATAGTAGAAGTCTATACAGTCATGAACTTGTTTATAACAGATACCAGTGTTTGTATTCAAGAACCACGTACATAGCAATGTAATTAATAGTCAACAAAATTATAGAACTTAAGAAAAAATTTTCTCTAAAATTAGGACAAAGGGGCACTGGAAAATACAGCATTGAATCTTTTCTCTTTCTCTCTCTGGTGAAGGCAGGGTCAGTACCCTGTCAATTACGTCTATGGATCAGGAAGAGAGGCCAGAGCGTGATCTTCAGGAGATTAATGCTGTATTCCATGTCAGGCTTCTAATACTTGGAATCATGCTGAGTGTAAATACTAGGTGCTCAGTAAATATCATTGGAATGAATGAGTGACTGCAACAATCTGCTTCTGTTATCAGCTGCTGGGACATCCAGCAGATGCTTTAGATCTAGATGGTAACAGTACATCAAAACTTCACAATGTAAGGCCATATATAGAAATATATAGAAACTCAAAACAGGCTCCAAGTTCTCTTACTGAGTTAAGAGACATTGAACAGAAATCTTTAATTTACAATCCATTGTAATTTACAATCCAGTCTTCTCCCCACATACCTTTGGTCTACTGGTCAGCAAATTTAGATTCAGTGCAGCGAGACAAAATCAGCTTTAATCAATGTTCAAAACATACATCTAAAAATAGATCACCCAGTCAAAGTTCTATGCTGTCAGGAAGCCCTTAATCCTTCATATATTTTTTACCAAATACAAGTTGAATTCTAAGTTTAAGTGTTCACATGTCACTTTGTTGATTGGTTGACCTCTCCTTTAGGCAGGTATTTTTATGCATGAACTTTGTGTGAACCTGGAGATACAAAAGAATGATGAGCTACTGGGTGAGGGTTAAGAAAGTGACCTTGCCTGGGTTTTTGTGGGACTCCCCAGAGACCCTGAAGAAGGTCCTGCCATGCAATGAAGTCCAATAAAGGAGAAAATTAGTCTTGGTGTGGTGTCAGCACAGCTATCAATTCTTATGCAATAATAAAATAATAGGATGTTATTAATTCCACCATTCTGGTTGCTCCTGAAATGATATTAGAGTAATATCATTGATTCATATTTTCAACTGCTAATACATTATTTTCTAGAACTATTAACTGCTTTAAAACCAGTGTGCCATAATATAGTTGGAAAAGATGGTGAAATATTTCTACGATTCCAGCAATTAACTTAATTTAAGGCTATCTTGCACATTTTAGAATTAAGAATTATGCTCTGAAACAACTTACAGAAAAGAATTAAAGTGAGAAAATGAGCATTTTCAAACTTCACCAGTCTTACAGGTGAGAATTAGGTCACATCTTTTTTCAAGGAAAAAACTTTAGTAGGCATTTAAAAATGTTAATCTTTCATATATTTTGCACACCTTGATTCAGAGGAGCTGAAAGAAAGAAAAGACAGTACAAGCATTTACTAAATTCCTGTGAGTAGGACATTATGCCAAGAATTTTCACTTACATTGGCTCATTGTATGCTAATCTAGATGAAATTCAAACAGGTTTGCCAGCTTCTTTTAGTGCAGACTCCCAATCCCACTTAATATATACTGAGTGTCCGCACTCTGTGACTGAGACTAATTGACCAAAGGATATAGAAACACAGTATATAGATGTAAATACCAGATATAGTGTGTGTGAAAGAGGAGGGTCTGAGGAAGGACATTTAGAAGAAAAATAGGGAGGCAAAGCATTAATGGCACAAAGAGGTGTGGTATTATCTGTTGAAGATATTTAGTAGTTTTATCAACTGTACTAGCAAGAATTGTTCACCTGTTGAAATATCTACTTTGTAAGACAAATAATAATGTGATTGAATGTATAATAGAAAATGAGATGAAAAAATGTTTAAAAATTTAAAATTTTTTTAAAAAAGAAAACTACATCTAAACACAATTCTGAAAATAGGAAGGCATGGTGGAGTTTTGGAGAGAGAGAGAGATAAGTTTTCTGATCTTGGATTCTCTAGAGTAAAGAGGACTGCTGTGTTTTGTGTCGATGTATTAAATGGCAATTGTAAACTGTTAAATGTATAAACAATGTCATGGTAAACAGAATATATTGGTACCTGGATAATGTAAAGGAAGAAGATAATATGTTTTCACTTAGCAAAATCAGAGAACAGAAAAAATTCCAGGATTCTGCACAACCTAGAGACTTATACTTTTGGGTGCTGTGTGGAAAGTATCTTGGTTTAGAGCAGAGCTGACAATAAACCAGAATAAGAAGGAAAAAACAAAGCAAGCAAGTGTAAAAACATGGTTAAAAAATAAAATGTTCTGCTAGTATAGCTAAAAAAATAATTCAGACAAAGAGGTTATAAGAGCCTACCCTTTTTTTAATAAAGCCTGCTCTGTTGACCACTCCTGTAGTCAAGAGACCATGTGAAGTTAGTCTGGGATCTGTTTGAACATTGTTCTGAGAAGTCAGCAGATCAGCAATGGATGGATATGAGTGTTGGGTTCTTTTAGATTTCAAGAAGCAAAAAGGAGCTCAGTGCAGATGGTCTCTGAGTGCACTTAGAATCTAGAGAAGCTTAAGTTTTATGACTTCTCCCACAAATAAAGAGGCTCTAGCAAGATAACCACAGGATTTTGTAAAATGTGCAAAAGTAAGATATTTTAACCATAATGGAGGAAACCATCTCTTTTACTTTAACGTCTAAATTATACTTCCCCTCCTGCTGAGTTGAATTAGAGTAGATATAGGCATTTTTTGAGATTCAGCTAAGGAGAAATTGGGTAATATGTACATTTGGTTTGGGATAAATGGAACATATTAATGGGTGTCTATCACTTTTAGTGTTAAGCTAATGTTGCTGGAATGAATTTCCAAAGTAATCCCATGGTTGCCTTTTGTAACTGGTCTGAGTCTACAGTGTAGGACATAAGATATAAAGTGGTTAATACTTTCTTTCAAAGATATTTGAAGCAAGAAAGTAAAAGAAAGTAGAGGTTTCCTCAAATTTGAGAAAAATTATAAAAATGTACATGTTACCAATATCAAATTGTAAAGGTGAATTAAAGTCTCTAGTTTATTAATTAAAATGTTTTGTTGATTAACTATGTAAAGGAAAGACTGAAAAAAATAACTATTACAAAATAATTGCCCCATTAAAAATGGCAACCAAAGAGAATGTGCCAAAATATTTTATTTAAAAATTTTTGGAGAGATTTTTGCTATAGAATGCAAGAGACAGAGAGAACTAGAGAGACAGAAAGTGAGAAATCACCCTGCAGGGAGATAGCCACACTACAATGCCTCACTGTTCTCATTTTGACATGAGTTTTAAGCAGCTGGGTCCGGGACACAAACCAAAGTTGACTACATTGGAGTCCAGCTACATAACCATTATGCTATCTTTTGGTCAAAAATGTATCAAAACTATGAGAAACATATTACAGAGTTGAATCAGTCAGCTGTTTCTAGATTTTCCAGTATTTATGTTGTTTGTTATAATGTATTTCTCCAATTTAGACAAAAAATCATTTCAAGTCTACTATTTATTTTTTTTAAATGTTTTCAATGTTTTCGTCATAGGATACGTATGCTTACTGAAGAGAGACAGAGGGAGAGAATGTGAGAAACAACCCCTTGAGGGAATGACCACACAGCAATCCCTTCTCCATTTTCCTCTTGGGATTTTAGGCACCCATGCACATGTTCCTGGCATGATTTTCAAGTTGCCAGGTCTGGGACTCGAACTGTGGTCAGCGATGTGGGAGTCCAGCATCTTAACAACCACGCCACATGCTAACCCCTCAAGCCTATTTCCATATTCATAATTTTGCATGCTATTTTAAATAAGAGGACTCATGATTTTGTAAGTTACGGGACACGCTAAGCTTGAATATTTCACTAGAAAAGAGTGAGAATAGTTTTTGTTATAAACAAGGCTGCATCTCAAGACAACAGAATGGGGCCAGCAGGTGACACATGGTTGGCAGTGGTTCAAGTCCCAAACTGGCAGCTTGAAAATCACTCTGAGTAGCATGTGTGTGTGTACTCCAAATCCCGGTATGAGCATGAAGAAAAGATTGCTGTATGGCCATTGCCTCTAAGGAGTGATTTCTCACTTTCTCTGTCTCATTTATGAACTAATACTCCCTATGGCAAAAACCTAGGGGAGGGGGGGAGACAACAGGATGCAGGACTGGCTACATAATTTTTTAGACTCAGTGCAAAATGCAAACCCCAGGCTACATGTTCCATCTTATGAAGAATACTAAGGTGGAGACCACAGCATCAAACCAAGTATGTAGCTCTTTCTCGTTCAGAGGCGATGAGCCAGCCCTGACAAGAGAGTTGTGGAGATTACACTGTATCTCTGTGTCTATGATTCCTACCTCAGCAATAATCATCTGAAGCATCCACTCCTGAGATCAGCCATGGTGGTGACTCTTGCTCCTACCAACAAATGGATTCAGCTTTGCTTCTTCTTCTTCTCCTGACTCTCTTCACATTTATACTTCCTTTCCTACTGTTTTTCACACTCGAATTCTCTGAGAGAGAGGAATCAATTGGGAGTTACAAAGATGAAGAACTCTCACATGCTGTTGTTTTATGGATTGCTATCACTCAGTCAATGGCTGTTTTGGGACAAGTAACAATCTTAGTCTAATCAGCTTGTGGCGAGGGTTGTGATGTCAAATTGTGAACATGATAATGACTTACTTGCTTCTAATGTCACCTCTTAGAGCTGTGAACTAGCCAGCCATGGAAGGTTTCTCAGATGGGCAGGGTGGCTAGATGACATTGTACCTGTCCTGTCTAATCCAGCATGAGTAAGGTCCAATGCTATGCTCCTAGAAAAGTGTGTAAGTGTATCAAATACTACAGCACACAAGTGCAGCTTAGCAAGTTAAAAAAAACATTGTGTTTCTAAATTGGGGAGATTTGAACGCTGGGAAAACAGAATGTGAGGGCCTCTCCCTCTGAGAAACTTGCCCAGCTTCCTTATCAGATTTCAGCCTTCCTCGAAGGCATTTTCAAGTGGGCTGTAATTGCCTGCTGCTATACACTTCATACTCTCATAAATCTTCACTAGCACAGTACAGTCAATTGTGTTGTGCTTGAGAATTCCTTGGAAATGTGCTGTTGTTGGGCAGTAAGAGAGATACAAGCAAGGGGAGAGACTGCGTTCTCAAGGTGAAAGTCACCAGGACGAGTAGAAGCATCTCAGGAGTTGACTAGAAAGGTGAAATCCAGTCTAGGAACTTTTGAGCAGGTGCTCTTACTGTGTTCAGCAGTGGCTTGCTGGTGGGACAACTGTAGCTAGTACATCCTTAAGGTCCCACTGAGATAATTTAAGTAGTGTCTATTCTAAAAACTGCCACGGTCTGTCCTAGTAGAGAGAATGGAGTGACAGCATTCTACATATCATTGCCTCTCGAATTAACTGACAGAATCACCTGGGTGAATTTTCAGATAGAGAATTTTGAAAACCCGTGAGAGCAACTTGATATGATGATCATAAGCCTAAGTCTTGGAGTACTTTAGATTCCATCTTTATGATTTACATGATCACCCTCTATAGTTTTGTTTTCTCAACTTAAAATGTAGACAACAATCTTACCATTATAAGCTTGTAAGGTTTTGTAAGATGAAATGAGATGAGTTTGTCAGTGTAGTACATGAAACTTTGGGAATATCTTGTAAATCTCCGTGTTACTTTACATCTTCATGTGATATGTGATTAAGGATGGAGGTGCTCACATGTAAGTTTATGAACACCTATACACAGGAACATAAGTAAATTGTATTAAGATTAAATATAGTATGGAAAAGGGCATGTTTTATTATAAAGTATTTTGAAATATGCTTTTGAAAAATAAGCAGAGAACACTTGAACATGTGTTAAAAATTAAGTAGAACCCCAACGTAAGGGGCCAGCAAGTGACACGGTGATTAAGGTGCTGGACTCCCACATGGCCAACCATGGATGGCTTGTTTTCTAACTTTCTCTCTCTCTCTCTTTCTGATGAGCACATATGCCCTATAACAAATTAAAAATAATGATAATAATAAAATTAAATAAACAATTCTTAAAGGGAAAACATAAAAGATCTTTAAAAGGAGACATATAGGTAAGGACTTCAGAACTGACAAAAGACAGATGTAGGGACCAGCAGCAGTGGCAGGGCAGTAACTCAATTCTTCATGATGTTGGGCCCATGTGGTAAGTCCTGGATTCATGTCTAGAGGTCTCCTTTTATGTGCTGAGTGTGTGTGTGTACATGCCTGTGGTTTGGGCTGGCTCAGGCTTGGAGTAGACTCTGGTATGAAAAACCTGTTGGTTTTGCTTGTCTCTCTCTCTCTCAGGAGAAGAAATAAACCTGAAAACATTCATAGAAAAGATAAATCTAATTTATTTTAGGGAGGAAGTGTGAAGCTGAAGAGGTCAACTCTTGTGTTCCCAAGCAGAGGGAAGAAGACAAGTCCAGTAAATACAATGACTATATTTACCAGGCAGAAGCAATTCTAACTCAGTGAGTTAAAGGCAATATTGGAGAGTAGAAGTGAAGTGCAATCTCTTCTCTCCAGTTTATAACTACAGCTGTCTGTATTGTCAATTCCTGCAGGGCATGGGCCATGCCTGTTTCACTCCCTTGAGCTACATCACTGCATCTCACCATGTGCAGATTAGCATTTAATAAGTGTTTGTGAAAATGACTGATGATGTGACCAGTGCACTTGGTAATTTAGAGCAGGCTCTGTCTGTAGTAAGAGGTTTTATTTTTCTTCCTGTGAGAACTCCTTCTCTGCTTGACTTTTCTTGTTGATTGTAAGCTCCCTTGGGCAGGAGACTTGTTTGTGTGTTTATTAAGAGGCATTGAGCAAATTGCAACAAACTACACAGTGATAACAGTGAGTAAAAATTTCATGAGATGCTATCAAATGATTCATTAAAAGAAAGATCCAGGATATTACCACCAACTGCTACATTAACTAGTCATGTCATAACACCATCAAAATGCTAATGAGGTTGTCTGGTATGATTTGTTATTAAAAAAATTAACCCGAGTTTCCTGTTGTTCTCGAATTTGGATAGTTTTTCCTCACCTAATATTTGCTTCAAGGTTTACTGGATACCTTTTAGTTATTTTCTCTGAAAATAAAAAAAAAAAAAAAAGCTTTTGTGCATTCCTTTTTCCACTTCCCCCATGATCCCTCAAGCACTATTAACTTTCAGACAAGGGTCCAAGTCTACAGAATGGTGAATTCAAATGATAGAAAATAGTGGCTAACGCATGGTGCTAGGAAGGTACCAGAGGGAAGAGACTTTTACGTAGTACTATCTTGGGATCTGGCCAGGACAGACTGGCTGGTTGCTTGCAGCTGGACAAGGCAGGTGTGAAGGACTAAGAACTATAGCTCAAACCATCCATTGGCATAGGCTAGCAGCTGGCAAGAGAATAGTGACAGAATTACACAGAAGAGGTTCTGTCCAGAATGCCAAGTCTTGTAGCTGATGGTCAGAGATTTCAGAAGCAATTAATGTCAGACAAAAATTCAAGATGAAGAATGGGAATGTCCTAATAAATAAGGGTTGCTCTACAATGAACATTGTACCCAAATTTAAAAGAGAAATGATTAGCATCAATGAAGACTATCAACAAGTAGCAACACTTTTGGTCTAAGATTTGGGGTCAGGACTCCAGTTCTTAAGAAAGAGTATACCAAAAACAAAGTAGAATGCTAGTCTGGAAGTGACAGTTGCACTCATCATTTTACCCAACTGGTCATTCGGGAGAACAGGTAAGGCTTGAGTCCTGCTGAAGATGCTGGGCCACAGTAGACAGATTATGAGAGAGACAATGAGGGACTACTTCTCAGATCTAGGGCACTGTGTCATGACTGCGTTGAGTGCAAGAAGACATTTGGAACCCAAAATTTTGGTACCTGCAGTGCCAGTCATCGTTTTAGGATAGGAACTGGGAACTAAGACTAAAGATAGACCAAGTGGTTGTGCCAGGGAAAGAAAGACCAAGAGGTTGGCAGCCTTCATGACTCTGGTACATGGAAGCCAAATCTTCTAAATCTTCCATGTTGACTCTTGACCTTAAATGTTCAGAATCATGGAAATAGCCATCACTCCAGAAGGCAGAGCCAGTAAATCATAATTGTAGTAGCACATGTTCTGGGATCAGATTATCCAGCTTTGAACCCTAACTAGGGTTGCCAGATTTAGTAAATAAAACACAAGATACCAAGTTAAATTTACATTTCAGATCAATAGTAAATATTATTATTTTGTTAGTTTTTTCCCCTTTAAATTTTTTGTTATATATTTATTATTTACATTTAGACACTATACATCTTCACAGTGTACGACATGTCTTTTTTTCCCAACACAAATACAGTGCATATCAGTTGCAACAAAAACAAATAACTTTTCATTTTTTGTGACAATTCAATGTATTTTTTCCCTGTTCTCCTCCCTCCCTCTCCCTATAATCCCCCCATTATCTGCCTGTTACTATCTCTAGTATTTACAGTTGCCCTCTCTGCTACTGTACCTTCCAATCTTTCAGTTTCTGCTATAGAGCGCAGACATTCTGAATGCATTGAGAGGGGACATACAAAGTCTGTCCTTCATAACCTGGCTTGTTTCACTTAGCATTAAGTCTTCCATATTTGTACATTTTGTATCAAAAGTCAGGGTCTCATTGTTTTTTATTAAAGACTGAGCAGCATTCTATATAGTGCATATGCCACATTTTTTTCCTTCCATTCGTCCATTTTGGGGCATTTGGGTTGATTGCATGTCTTGAAATTGAAACTGCAATACACATGGATGTGCAAAAGTTTTCCTATCCTTGGGATGCCTACCTAAGAGTGGAATTACTGGGTTGTATAGTAGTTCTATTTGTAGATTTCTTTTTTGGGGAGGAGGGGAGAGAAGTTTTTGTGATAGGATGTGTGCGCTCGCCAGACAGACAGAGAGAGACAGAGAGACAGAAAGCGAGAAATCATCCCCCAGGGTGAATGGCCACGCCGCAATCCCTTCTCCTCCATTCTCCTCTCGGGATCTTGGGCACGCATGCACACGTGCCCACCGTGAGTTTTAAGCCACCAGGTCTGGGACGCAAACCTCGGTCAACTACATGGGAATCCAGCGACATAGCCATTATGCTAACTGCTGGTCCCAGTTCTATTTGTAGGTTTCTAAGAAATCTCCATATCGTTCTCCACAGTGGCTGTATTAATTTACATTCCTGTAACAGTGTAGGAGACCTCCCTTTTCGCCACAGTCCTACCAACACTTATCATTCTTTATTTTTTTATTTTAGCTATTATGACTAGGGTTAAGTGGTATTTCAATGTGGTTTTGATTTTCATTTCCCTTATGATAAGACATGTTGAGCATGCTTTTAGTTGTTTATATGTCTTCTTTGGAGAGTTTTTTGTTCAGCTGATTTTCTGATCTTTTAATTGGATTGATTTTTTTTTTTCAGGTGGTGGGTAAGCTTCCAGAGTTCCCTGTATTTTCTGGTTATCAGTCGCTTATCAGAGGTATAGTTTGCAAATATATCCTCCCACTCTGAAGGTTGTCTTCTCACTCTAGTGATTGATACTTTTGCCGTTCAGAAGCTTTTTAACGTAATGTAGTCCCGATTGAGTATTTTGGGGATGATTACTTGTGCTTTAGGGATCTTCTTTAAGAAGTCTTTGCCTGTTTCAAGGTCTCCAGGAGTGTTCTACCAATAGTTTTATATGTTTAGATATTTAAACCATTTCGAATAGATTTTTGTTAAGGGTGAGCGATAAGGGTTCAGTTTCATTCTTCTACATGTGGAAATCTGGTTCTCCCAGCACCATTTGCTGAAGAGATTTTCTTCTTCTCACTGGATCGTCTTGTGCCCTTTGTCAAGAATCAGTTCACTGTAAGTTTTGGGGGTTATTTTTGGGTTCTCAGTTTTGTTCCATAGGTCTGCCTGCCTGTTGTTTTTGTGCCAATATCATGCTGGATTTTTTTGTTTGTTTGTTTGCTTTTTGTTGTTGTTGTTTAGCTTTTTAGAGGGATTTTTGCTATGAGGTGCATGTACTCACCAGAGAGAGAGACAACAAGTGAGAAATCACCCCCAAGGTAGAATGGCCACAACACAATCACTTCTCCTGCATTCTCCTCTCGGGATGTTGGGTATGCACACACACGTGACTGGCATGAGATTTAAGTCACTGGGTCCAGGACTTGAGCTGCAGTTGACTATGTGGGAGTCCAGCAACATAATTGTTATGCCTTCTGTTGGTCAATACCATGCTGTTTTAATTATCACAGGTTTGTAATATGTTTTGAGATCAGGAAATCAGTTGCCTCCTACATTTTCCCCATTACAGTTTTACTTTGGTGATACAGGGACTTTTATGATTCCAGACAATTTTTCTATTTTTTTTTCTTATTTCTGTGAGGAATCTCTGGTAGTTTAATGGGAATTTGAATTTGTAGATTAATTTGGGTAGGATTGACATCTTGATTTTATTAATTCTTCCAATCCAGGAACATGAGATTTTTTTTTCACGTTTTTGTATCATTTAAAAATTTTTCCCACGTGTTTCATAGTTTTCCTTATAGAGGTCTTTGACTTACTCATTTAGGCTTATTCCTAAAGATCTTATTGTTTTTGTGGCTATTGTAAATGGAATTGTTTTTTTCAAGTCTTCAGTTTATTTGTTGTTGGTGTATAAAAATGCTATCATTTTTTGTATGTTGGTTTTATATCCTGTTGTATTCATTTAACATTTCCAGGAGTTTGTGTGTGTGTGTGTTTCTTGTGGAATCTTTTGAATTTTTTTGTGAATATTATTATCTGCTAATAGAGATAATTTTACTTATTTCCCCATTTAAATGTCTTTTATTTAACTCTTATCTGATTGCATTGGCTAGGACTTCCCGTACTATGTTGAAAAGGAGTGGGGAAAGTGAATAGCCTTGTCTTGTTCCAGTTTTAGTGGAAAAGTTTTAAACTTTCCCCCATTCAGTATGATGTTGGCTATGGATTTTTCATATATGGCTTTTGTTCTGTTGAGAAATGTCCCTTATAGTATGCCGATTTTGCTGAGAATCTTCATCATGAAGGAATGTTGTATTTTATCAATGCTTTTTCTTTATTGATTGGTTTGATCATATGGTTTTTATCTTTCCACCTATTAATGTGATGTATTACATTTATTTTTTTGTGTATGTTGAACTATCCTTGTATACCTGGAATAAAGCTCACCTGGTCATGATGTACAGTCTTTTTAATGTGTTGTTGGGTATGATTTGCTAGTATCTTGTTGAGAATTTTTACATCTGTTCTCATCAGGAATATTGGCCTGTAGTTTTCTTCTTTTGTTATGTCCTTGTCTGTTTGGGAACCAGGATGATGGAGGCTACATAGAATACATTTGTGAGGGTTCCTTTCTTTTGGATCTTTAGAAATAATTTGAGGAGAATTGGCATTAAGTCTCCTTTAAATGTTTTATAGAATTCAAAGTAAAGCCATCAGGACCTAGGCTTTTCTTTGTTAGGAGACTTTATTACTGATTCAGTCTCATTGCTTGTTATGGATCTGTTCAGGCTTTCTATTTCTTGCTGGTTCAATTTTAATAAGTAACATGTGTCCAGAAATTTGTCCGTATCCTCTAGGTTTTCTTGTTTGTTGGCATATGATTGTTCACAGTAGTCTCTGATGATGCTTTGTATTTCTGTTATGTGCTTTGTAATATCGTCTGTTTCCTTGCAATTTTGATTTATCTTATTTCTTTCTCATTTCTCCTTGATTAATATAGCTATTTTGAATTATCTTGTTCTTTTCTCTGCTCTTCTTGATTAATTTAGCTAATGATGTGTCAGTTTTTTTTTTTTATTTTCTCAAAGAGTCACCTTTTGGTTTCATTTATTTTCTGCATAGTTCTTTTACTCTCTATTTCATTTATTTCTGCTTGACTATTATTTCTTTTTTCTTTTTTTCCTGGAATTCTTTTTTTTTCTTTTTTTTTTTTTTTTTTTTTTTGGCGTTGCTTTTTGGTAGTGGTTGTTTTTCCGGTTCCCTAAGTTGTGTTGTTAGGTTGCTTATTTTCCACCTCTCTGCTTTTCTCTTGTGGGCATTATTGCTATGAACTTCCTTCTTACGATGACTTTTGCTGTGCCCCATAGGTTCTAAACACTTGTTCGTTATCATTGGTTTCTGTGAAACTTTTGATTTCAGACTTAATTTCTTCAGAAGTTGTAAAGTCATTCAGGAATACGTTGTTTAGTTTTTATGTGTTTATGTACTTTGAGGGTCTCTTTCTGTGGTTGATTCCAAGTTTGATTCCACTGTGTTCAGAAAAGTTGCTGGATATAGTTTTTATCTATTTGAATTTGTAAAGACTTGTTTTGTACCCTATCATGTGGTTGATTTTAGAAAATATTCCATGTGGGGGTGAGAAAAATGTACATTTTGTCATTATTCAGTGAAATATTTATAGATGTCTGTCCAGTCTATTTTATTTATAGTATCATTTAGATCTTGTATTTCTTTGTTTATTGTTTGTCTAGGTGATCCGTTCAGAGGAGAAAGTGGAGTGCTGAGATCTTCAATGATTTTGTGCTGCAATCTATCTCTCCCTTGAGACCTAGCAGTCTCTCTTATTTATATTTTGGTGCTCCAGCATTGCCTTGAGTGCATAGATATTTTAAAGTGTTATATCTTCTTGGCGAGCAAGTCTTTTAGTACTATATAATGTCCTTCTTTGTCTTTTCTTACATCGTTCATTTTAAAGTCTATTTTGTTTGATATTATTATCACAAAGTCAACCTTTTCTTTTTGGTTTTTATTCACATGGAACATTTTTTTCCAACCCTTCTCTTTTAGTTTATATTTCTCTTTATCAGTGAATTGTGCTCTTTTGTAAACAGCATACAGATAGATGGCTTCTGTTTTTTTTTTTTAATCCATTCAGTCAGCCTGTGTCTTTTAATAGGATAATTTAATTCATTATCATTCAGCATTTTTATCAGTATTTGCAGACTTATCCTTGTCATTTTGTTAGCCATTCTCTTGGTTGTTTTTTGTTAACTCATTTCTATTTGCCTCTCTAGTTTTACTGATACAATACTCCCTCAGTATTCCTTGTAGAGCTGATCTAATATTGGTGAATTCCTTCAGTTTTTGTTTATCTGATAATTATTTTATTCATTCTTCCTATTTGAGGAATCATCTTGCTAGATGCAGTATTCTTGGTTGAAATTGGTTTCCCTTTTCTTTCTTTCTTTTTTAATGCCCTTGAGATTTCTGTTTATTTTCTTTTATTATTCTATTTTATACATTCAAACAGTATACATCACCACAGATATAAAGTGAAATTTACTCAACATGAATCCGTCTTGCACCAGTCCAGTTGAAGATATCATGCATGTTATCAAAAACAGACAATCCTCCATTTCTGTGTCCCTTAAATTTTCGCCTGCTTTTTTTCTCTTGATTCTTTTCCTCTCAGTGTCCCTCATCTTTCACCCTCTTCCCACACTGTCCCCAGTATTCATAACCATTTTCCATGTTTCTGTATCCTCTAATCTGACAGTATCTGCCATAGAGTGTGGACAGTTGATATATATTAAATGGAGACTGACAGTGTCTCTCTTTCATAGCTTGGCTTGCTTCACTCAGCAGTAAGTCTTCCATATTCATCCACTTTCTATAAAATGCCAGGATCTTGCTGTTTTTTTATAGTTGATTACTATTCTATAGTGTGTATGTGCTACACTTTTTCAATCCATTCTTTTGTTCTTGGACATTTAAGTTGGTTCCATGTCTTAGCAATTATGAATAATGCCACAATAAACATAGATGTGCATGGACTTTTCTGACTGAGCATTCTTCTATCCTTGTTTAGATACCCAGGAATGGAATTGCTGGATCTTATGGTAGTTCTATCTGTAGATCTTTGAGGAACCTCCATATGATCTCCACAGTGGCTGAACTAATTTACATTCCCACTCACAGTGTAGGAGAGTTCCATTTTTATGACTGCCTCTCCAGCACTCATAAGTTTTTTGTTTTTTATCTTAGCCATTCTGTCTGGGGATAGGTGGTTTTGCATTGTGGTTTTGATTTACATTTTTTTGAGGAGGAATGTTGAGCATTTTTTCATATACTCTTTGTTCATCTGTCTTCTTTAGATAGTTGTTCACCTAATTTTTCCATCTTATAATTGAGTGCATCTTTTTTTTTCAGGTAAACCACTTGATTTCCCTGTATATTCTGATTATCTGAGACATAGTTTACAAAAATATTCTCTCATTCTGAAGGATGTTCAATTCATTATTAATTAATTACTCTTTTGATGTGCAGAAACTTCTTAATCTGATATGATCTCACTTGTCTATTTTGGGGATTATTGCCTGTACTTTGGGTGTCCCATTTAAGAAGTTTTGGCATACTCCAATATCTCCTAGAATTTCCCCAGTGTTTTTCACCAGGTTTAGGTCTTTGATCCACTTTGAGTTGATTTTTCTTTATGGTGGGAGATTGGGTCCAGATTCATCTTGCTGTAGGTGGACACCAAACTTTTTCAGCACCACTTGCTGAAGGGGTTTTCTTTTTCCCACTGGATTAACTGGTTCCCTTCATCAAAAATCAGTTAGCTGCATGTTTTGGGGTTTTATGCTCTCAATTCAGTTCCATTGGTCTAAATGTCTGTTTTTGTGCTAATACCATGCTGTTTTGATTATCACAGCATTTTAATTTATTTTGGGGTTAGGGTTGGATTTACTCTACTCTTCTTGTGCAAGATTGCTTAATAATACAAGGTCTTTTATGATTCCAGACAAATACTATTATTGTCTTTTTAAATCTGTGAAGAATGTTTCTGGTCATTTGATTAGGACTATATTTGATTAGGATTACATTAAATATGTAGATTAATTTGGCAAGAATTGGCAGTTTGATTATATCAATTTTTCCAGTCCCAGAAGATGCGATGTCCTTTCACCTTTTTGTGTCATTTTCAATTTTTTAAAAAAATATTTTCACACTTTTTCTTGTAGAGGTCTTTGACTTCTTTGGTTAGATTTATTCCTAGGTATTTTATACTTCTTGTGATTATGGTAAATGGAATTAATTTATTTTTTCTCAATTATTTTATTATTATTTATATATTCAATCACTATACATCATTTAGATTATAAAGAGACTTTACCCAGCATGATATACACCTCAGTCCAGCCCTGTTGAGAATACTATACATGTTATCATCAACAGTTAATAAACCATATCTGTGTTCCACAAATGTCTGACCTAATTTGTTCCCCAAATTTATTTTCCTACACTCTTCAGTTCTACCTCAGTCTGCTTGTTGTTCATATGTAGAAATGCTAAAAAGTTTTGTATGTTCATTTTGTATCTTGCCACTTTGTTATATTAATTTATTACTTCCAGGAGTTTATTCAGGGATACTTTTGGGTCTTCTATGTATACAATCATGTCATCTGCAAACAAAGATAATTTCATCGTTTTCTTTCACTATTTGAAAATCTCTTACTTCATTCTCTTTTCTGAAGGCCAGGACTTCCAGCACTATATTGAAAAGTAGTGGAGAAAGTGGGCAGCCTTGTCTTGTACCAGTTTTTAGTGGAAAAGCTTTCAGGCTTTCCTCGTTCAGTATGATGTTAGCTATGGGATTTTTCACAGATGACTTTTACTGTGTTGAGAAATGTCCCTTCTATGCTAACTTTGCTGAGTCTTAATCAAGAAGAGATATTGTATTTTATTAAATATTTTTTCCACAACAATTAATATGATCATGTGGTTTTTATTTTTCTTTTTGTTAACATGGTGCATTACATTTATGGTTTCATGTATATTAAGCCAGCCTTGTATCCCTGGAATAAAGTCTACCTGGTTGTGAGGTGTAATCTTTTTTATATGTTGTTGGATATGATTTGCTAGTATCTTGTTGAGAATTTTTGCATCTATTTTCATCAAAGATATTGGTCTGCAGTTTTCCTTTTTTGTTATGTCCTTATCTCTTTTGGCAGTGAGGGTGATGGAGTTTTCATAAAATCAATTTGAAAGGATTCCTTCCTTTTGGATCTTTAGACATAATTTGAGTAGGATGGATGTTAACACTTCTTTAAAAGTTTTGTAGAATTCAGAAGTGAAGCCATCAGGACCTGGGCATTTCTTTGTTGGGAAGTTATTTATTACTGATTCCATCTTGTTGCTTGTCGTGGGTCTATTCATGCTTTTTATGTCTTCCCGATTCAATCTTGGTAAATTATGTGTCCATGAATTTGTCCATCTTATCTTGTGTTGTGTGTAGTTGCTCATAGTATTTTCTAATGACGTTTTGTATTTCTATTAAATTTGTTGTAATGTTGCCTATTTTATTGTGAACTCGATTTATCTGGTTCCTTTCTCTCTTTTTCTTTATTAATCTAGCTACTGGTATGTCAATTTTGTTTAACTTTTCTAAGAACCAGCTTTTTATTTTATCTATTTTCTGTGTAGTTTGTTTTCTATTCACTTATTTCTACTCAAATCTTTATTTCTTTTCTCCTGTCATTTTTTTGTTTGTTTGTTTTTCCAATCGCCTGAGGAATGATGTTGGGTTTTCCATTTGCTACCTTTCCATCTTTTTTCTAATGAGCACTAATTGCTATGAACTTCCCTCTTATGACTGCTTTTACTGTGTCCTATAGGTTATGGAAACTCATGTACTCATTATCATTGGTTTCCATAATTTCTTTTTATTTCAGTCTTAATTTCTTCAGTAGTTAGTTGTGAAGTTATTCAGGAGTAGATTGTTTAGTTTCTATGTGTTTGTGAATTTTTGAGGATTTTTCTGAAATTAAAATTAAGTTTAATTCCATCATTGTCAGGGAAAATGCTGTGTATGGTTTCTATGCCTTTGAATCTGTAAAAGCTTGTTTTTGCACTAACAGTCAGTCAATATTCAAAAAGGTTCTATGTGGATTTGATAAAAATATGTATTTTATAGTTTTTGGGAGGAAGGTTCTATAGATTTCTGTCAAGTCCATTTGATTTGGGGTATCATTTAAATTTTATATCTCTTTGCTTATTTTTTGTCTAGATGATTAGTCCAAAGAAGATATTGAGGTGTTCAGATCCCCAGCAATTAGTGTGTTACAGTCTGTCTCTCCTTTTAGTTAACACATTTGGGTGCTCTAGAGCTGAGTGCATATATATTTAAGCATATATATTCATCTTCTTGATGAATTAACCCTTTCACTACTACATGGTGCCCTTCATTGTCTCTTTTTACAGTTTTTGTCTCAAAGTTTGTTGGATACAGTATCACAACTCCAGCCCTTTTTAAATTTCCATTTGCATGGAATAACTTTTTCAGCCCTTCACTTTTAGTCTATGTATGTCTTCCTTCTTGTTGGCTATAGAGAAAAGATTTCCTTTTTTCTTTTTTTCTTTTTTTTTTTTTTTTTACCAATCTGTGTTCTTGATTGGAGAATTTAATTCACTAACATTCAACATTATTATCGATATTTCTGAACTTGTCCTTACCATTATGTTAGCCATTTGCTTGGTTGTATTTTTGTTGTTATTTTGTCTGTCTCCCTCTAGTTTTCCTGGTTTAGCAATCCCTTAAAGTCTTCTTGAAGAGCTGGTCTGGTGTTGGTAAATTCTTTCAGGTTTTGTTCATCTGAGAATTTTTTTAATCTTTTCTTCCCTTTTAAAGGATAATCTTGCCAGGTATAGTAGTCTTGATTGAAATTGTTTTTCTTTTAACACTTTGAATATATCTTGATATATCTTGCCCCTCTTTCCTTGCTTGCATTGTTTCCACTGAGAGGTTCAATATTAGCCTGGTGGCATAACCTTTACAAGTAATTTGACATTTCTCTCTTGTCATTTTATAATCTTATCTTTCTCTGTGATTTTGGCCTATCTGCTACGATGTGCTGTGGAGAGAATCTTCTTGGATTCATTCTATTTGGGGTCCTTTGTATTGATTGGGTCTGGATGTTTGAATGCTTCTCTAGGCTTGGAAAGTTTTCTGACATAATTTCATGAAATAGATTATCAATGCCTTTATTAGATCTTTCACCTTCCAGGATACCAATTATTTAGATGTTTGTGCATTTAATGGTCTAATATTTCCAGTATATTATTCTCATTTTTTGGTTATTTTTCCATTCTTTTTGGTGATTCTTTTCTTTCTTTCTTTCCTTTTTGTTCTTTTTTTTTTTTTTTTTTTTTTTTTTTGAGGGTTTTTTTGTTTTAAGGGGGCGTGGGCTCACCGCTATAAGGGTGCGTGAGCTCACCAGAGAGACAGAAAGTGAGAAATCACCCCCAGGGAGGATGGCCATGCTGTAATCCTTTCTCCTCCATTCTCCTCTTGAGATCTTGGGCACACACACATACACATGTGCCCAGTATGAGTTTAAGCCACTGGGTCCCAGACTTGAACCATGGTCGACTGAGTGGGAGTCCAATGACATAGCCGTTATGCTAAAAGGTAGTCCCATTGGTGATTATTTTCTAAACCAGAGGTTTTTATCTTTTGGATCCAAGATTAATCTTCTACATGAACTAATCTGCTTTTGATAGTTTCAAGGGAGGTTTTAATTTTCTATATTACAGCCTTTGTCTCTGTAAGAGCCCTGTTTGATCCTTTTTTATGGTATCTTTTCGTCTTTCAAATTGTGGAAGGACTTCCTCATCTCCTGGAGTTCATTATCTCTTTCTTTTGTTTCTTCTGGAGTTTGTTGTCTCTTTTTTCTTGCATTTCTCTTAGTTTTGTTGTTATGAATATTCTAAACTGTTTATCTGACATTTTCATGAGTTCTGTTGTACTGTTTGTAGATAATGAGAGGTTGTTCTACTCCCCTGAGAGAGAGATATTTTCTTGGTTTCTTGTAATTCTTGTGCATCTGTGCTGGTTTCTGGTCAGCTGATGAATTATACATTTCTTCTTAATTTCTTGGAGTTAATCCTGAGAGTCGAAAGGCATGTGGATGGAGGTGAGCCACGGTCTCTCTGCAGCTCCATTTCTCTGATGCTCACCTGTGACCCAGGTTGCCATTGCTAGACCTGGATATTCCAATGGCCCCCGTTCCTTTAGAATAGGTGCATCTGCAGCTGGACTATAGGGTTTCAACTAGGGAAGAAAGTAGGGGGCTTGCTATTCGCTTCAGAAAATTAAGAAGTCTGGAAGTATTCTTGAGTGGGAAAAAGGCAGCTAGAGGTCTAAAGCAGTCTCCTGCCTCAGTTGTGCTCACTTGCAGTTACTGCTGAAGTTAATGGTAGAGGAAGGTGTTGGCAGTGGGACTGTCTGGGCACCTGGAACAGCTGGAAGTACGTGGAGGTCCCAAGATGGTCTGTGGCCTCAGTTGTTCTCTCTGGCTTCCACTGCTCAGGTTCGGGGGCTAATGGTGGAGGAGGGAGGTAGGAGCAGGATGGTCTGAACACCTAGAACAGCCAGGAGTCAGTGGAGGTCCCAAGGCTGTGAGACCTTGGTTATAAATTGTTTTTCTTTTAATATTTTAAATACATCTTCCAATTCTTTCCTTGCCTGCATTGCTTCAGTTTTGAGGTCTGATGTCAGCCTAATGGGGTAACCTTTATAAGTAACTTGATGTTTCTCTCTTGCCATTTTGAGAATATTTTTTGATTTTTTACCAGTCTGGCTATGATGCCCCACAAGGGGGATCTATTTACGTTGATTCTATTTGAAGTTCTTATTTCTTGGATCTGAATTTCTTCATGTTTCTCTAGAGTTGTGAGGTTTTTGGATAGTATTTCATGAAAGCAGTTTTCCATGCTTTTAGCAACTTTTTCATCTTCTGGAATATCGTTTATATGGATATATGGGTGTTTCATGGTGTCTAGAATTTCCCTGTATGTAATTCTCATTTTTGGGGGTAATTTTTAAAATTTTTTTTGGCGATTTGGTCTATGTGTGAGACTTCATCTTCAAGGTCAGGAATTTTTTCTACTGCATGGTCCAGTCTGCTGTTGATGCTTTCTAGGGAGACTTTAATTTCTTTTATTGTATTCTTCATTTCCGAAAGTTCTATTTGATTCTTTTTTTAGGGTGTCTATCTCTTTTTGGAATTCCTCCTTCATATCCTGGAATGATCATGTCATTTTCTGAAACTAATGGTCAGTCTCCTCTTGCGTCTCATTGAGATTTGTCTTTATGAATGTTCAGAATTCCTTTTCTGACATTTTTGTAAATTCCTTTGTTCTATCTCTCATTGATGAGGGGCTACAGTGTTCACCTGGGAGACAGTTACTCCCCTGTTTTCTCATGTTTCATTTGTGCTGGTATTTGGTCATCTGATACAGTATTAACTTTTCCCTATTTATTAGAGTTTATTCAGAAGAGGCCTGCTGAGACTAGTCCCAAGTGTCCTGGTAGATGGGTTGAGCCCAGGCAGCAGGGAGCACCAGGCAGGCAGGCAGATCCATGAACATTATTTTTTTTATATAACTATGTCCCAAATACTATATAAGACATACTTATACTGAAATAGTTATTATATGTCATATTTTATACTAAAATTTTACTCATTGTTTATCTAAAATTCAAATTTAACTGGGTGCTCTGTATTTTCCCTGGGAAACCTACTTCTAACATTCACCTTTCTAGTTATTGGAAATTGGGAAAGTTATTTACCATTTCTGTTTTCTTATTTATAAAATGAGAACAACCTAGCTTATAGCAATGTTGTGAGGACTGAATAACTTAATACATGCAAACTACTTGAAATGGTGTCTGGCATAAAAGAGGAAAAATAAATACTTTGGATTATTATTGTTATTATTACCACCAGCACTACTACTACTATATCTGAGAGCTAATCAGAATTACTAGTGATCAGTAGAATCTCTTTATTTTTGTGAAATCATGCAGGGAAAGACTTCAGCAAAATTGTGAAATATTTTATTCATTTATTGGTTCCTCATTCTCTTCTACATAAATGTGGAAAAGCCTTACAATAAGAAAGAAGACAGTCATGAAGAAATTTTCAAAGAGGCAAAAAAGGGCCAAATAGGTGATGTGGTCATTGAGGCAGATGGATCCCATATGGCCGATTGTACAGTTTCCATATTAGACACTGGGTATGCGTGTGTGTGTGCCTAAAGCCCCAAGAAGAGAATGGAGGAAAGGAGTTTGTGGTGTGGTCTTCCCCCTTGGGGAGTGTTTTCTGACTTTCTCTTTCTCCTTCTCTGTCTCTTTTTGGTTAATGCACATATGGTATAGCACGCACACAGGTGTAAATACACACACACAAAGCAAGGAGAAAAATATAAAGAGATTTTTTATTGGGGGCATAGCTAGGCTTTGGAGGACAAAGTTAGGTTTTGAGTTTGCTATCATCTCTACAGAAGAAAAAGAGAAAAAGAGATGGTAGGAAGTTACAAAGTAGATTCAGTGAACATAGCTTGTCTCTGACCTCCCTTCTCTGTACTACTTTCCTCTTCAGGTGCCCCATTATGTTTTCTCCTATCAAAACTTGCTCCAGAGAAAGATTCTTCTCAATTCTCACATCAATTTAAGTTGGTAAGTATGGCAAGTTTTTGCAAGAGTATTTCAATTAGTGCTTTGAGGGTTAGAAAGAAAGTTTTGTTCTGTGTAGTGTCATTTTTTGAGTGGAGAGATTTCCAGCTGTCACAGTGGTCCTTGAGCCTAGCCCCCCATTAGATTCACCTGAAAAGGTTTAGAAGTCCAGAATCCCAGGCTGCAACACACACGATTTCCTTCAAAATTTTTTTGGGAAGCAACCAGGCTTAGAAACTTCACAGATTGCTGGGACCAGCAGTTGGAGTAATGGCTATGTCACTGGACTCCCATGTAGTTGACCATGGTTCGAGTCCAGGACCCAGTGGCTTAAACTCATGCTGGGCGCGTGTGTGTGCATGGTTAAGATCATGAGAGGAGAATGGAGGAGAAGGGACTGTAGCATGACCATCCCCCTGGGGTCGGTTTTTCCTTTTCTGTCTCTCTGCCTTTCTCTTCCTGGTGAACACATGCACCCTATAGCAAAAACCTCTTAAAAAAAAAAAAAAAAAAAAAACTTCACAGGTTGCCAAATGTCCTAACTATGGTTGTACATATGAGAGTGATACTGCCACTTGGCAACTTGAGATCAACCGCAGGCCCTAGTTTAACTACAAGCCTCCCTTAAAAGCTTCATGTGATAGTGTGTACCTGTAATGCAGCTACTTGGGGAGCTAAGTCAGAAGAATCACCATGTAGCAAGACCCTGTTAAAAACAAGACAAAACAAAACAAAACAAAACATAAAAACTTAATAAGCCAAACAAAAATAACTCACTTGGTTATCCACCTTTGGACAGCCAAGGGAGAGCTAGAGAAAGAGAGCATTCAGGGAATAGGAACTGTAATTTTTGAATTCTTACTATATGCCTGTCACATAAATACACTTTTAAACTGTATGACATTGATGCATAGGTATTTTTTCACATTTTACAAATGAAGGAAGAGAAAACTGTAAATGCATCAAGTAAATGAGCCCCAAACCAATTGGATGCTTGATTCCCAAACCAGAGCCCTTTTCAAAGGCCATATAGTGGAAGAAGTGTAATCTGCTCTTTTGGAGATCAGGATGACTGTCCTTCCCTCAGGAATCTCTCCATCAATGAATGCCTGGCCATTCTAGCATACATTAGTGCCTACTTGCCATGGCCCACATGGTCGTTTGGGTCAGGCCCAAGTCTTGAAGATTCATAGGGAATAAGCTCTATGGCTAGATTCCACTGTAACATTTTAACCTTCCATAGGACCTCTGTTCCTTCTACCACAGACCAGTCAGCCAAAGCAATACAGCACACACATATAGTTGAACCTCTTTGGACAAACCTGTCTGAAGACAGACTTGCAAATGGTATGCTAGGGTTCTCTGCCTATAATTAAGTATGACTTTGCCTAACAGGTTTAGTCAGTCAAGCAAGAGTTGCTTGTGTCTGTGCCAATAACCAAGTTTGAATGAAAAGTAGGAGCCAAATCAGGGACTCACAGACCATTTCAACCCTTCTCATCAGGCATTAGTTAACTATTTTACAAGAAAGCTCTCTTTGCTTAAACAGAATGCAGAAGCATCATACTTTAGTATTAGCTCATGCATGCAAGGAATTGCCAAATGAATGTGGCTCTCCTGTTAAAACAATGACCTTCAAACCTGTGTGTATGTACATGGATATGCCTTCATGTCTTCATTCTTTCACAGTTCACTTATTCATTAATTTAACTGTTCATTAACTTGATCACAAAACCAATATTTATTGAGAGCTTGCTACGTGGCAAGTGTTATGTTTGGCTCTGTGTATTCATGAGCTAACATGACAAAAACAATCTTTTGGTCATGAAACCTGTAGTACAGGGATGATGGGAAAAGCTAGATAGTAAACAAATACCCTTTCTATTTTATCCATATAATTACTCATTGTGATAGTCTATTGAAGACAGATAAATTTCTGATGGATAGAGGAGTGTGAGATGTGGGTACATCTGGAAAGTTTCCTGGAGAAGGTTGGGTTTGAAACAAGATGTAATTTTTCAACTCTGAAAGTTTTGCATCCTATTTCATTGAATAATTTTCTAAACTCTTTTTATTTTCCTTTTATCAAGAATGTGAGTTGTACACATATTTTTCTGTCTTTCTACCTAATTTTCATATGTAGATTATTGAGCTAAACATTAGGGATTTCTATATTCAGAAAAATACTGCCCTAGTATCCCACAGAGGATCACTATGGATTTAATCTCCCTGTTTATTTATGTATATTATTGTTGCACTGTCATTAGTTCCTTGATGTGGGATGCACTTTCTCATTTTCAGAGCACTTTCACTTATCTATATTACTGAGTCTATATTCACCAACAGCTCTATAGGGTATAGAGAGCATGATCTTCCTATCAAGCAGTAAGAATAATTGATAGTGAAGAGTCAAAGAGTCAAAGTCTTGTGGTTTTTTTGTTTTTGGTTTTTTTTTTTTTTTTGAGAGGTTTTGGCTATAGGGTGCGTGCCTTCGCCAGACAGACAGAGACAGAGAGACAGAAAGCGAGAAATCACCCCCCAGGGGACATGGCCACACCGCAATCCCTTCTCCTCTATTTTCCTCTCAGGATCTTGGGCACGCACGCATGGGTTTTAAGCCATGGGTCCAGGACTCATACCATGGTCGACCACATGGGAGTCCAGCGACATTGCCGTTATGCTAACTGCTGGTCTCTGAAGAGTCAAAGTCTTGTGCAAGGCCATATCTTGTTAGTTCCAGAGACAGAATACAGGAGGATTATTTTGGGGTTTGGGCCTGGTACCTTTTATGTACATATCTGTGTACACACCAAATTTCTTTCTAATTCAGAGCATTTGGAAAAAGATTGACTTAGAGACTCCACTTCTCTTGAGTTTTACCATGGATTCAGGAGAATCTCTCTGGTTTCTGTTCCAGCCTCCATTTTTCAACTTACAGTTAATAAATAGATAAACAAACAAATCATTATATTCAACAAATACATTTTGGGTGCCATTAGAGAGTGTTCTAGACACTGTTGATATATAACCAAGTAAACAAAATAAGCATCTCTGCATTCAATGAGTCAAAATTCTCCCAGAGGAGGCAAATTGGTAAGCAAAGTCAATAAATAAATACATAGTGTGTCAGATGTGCTATAGGGACAAATGGAGCAGAGAAGAGAATTAGGGTCTATTTGAGGGAAGGGTGTTCAAATTTTAGATAATATAGTCGGAAATGATCTCCCAGAGAATGTGCTATTTGTGTTAAAACCTGAGTTGTCTGAAGACAGAGCACATAGGCAGAAGGAACAAGGATTAAGTTGCCGGCCAGGGCCAGGACTCCTTTGATATACATCACCTCTGTTTTGAACTTGACCTTTTTTTCACAGGTACAATATTAATTAATGCTGGCTAGACATACTTTAAATCATGTTTTTAAAGAATTAGTTTTTGGGAACCAGCAGTTAGCGTAATGGCTATGTCACTGGACTTCCACGTAGTAAACCGTGGTTCGTGTCCCGGACCCGGTGGCTTAAAACTCATGCCGGGCACGTGTGCGTGCGTGCCCAAGATCCCGAGAGGAGAATGGAGGAGAAGGGATTGCGGCGTGACCATCCC
>NW_006207869.1:1702857-1708389 GCF_000334495.1 Tupaia belangeri chinensis
TGCGTGCGTGCCCAAGATCCCGAGAGGAGAATGGAGGAGAAGGGATTGCAGCGTGACCATCCCCCCTGGGGGGTGATTTCTCGCTTTCTGTCTCTATGTCTCTGTCTGTCTGTCTGGCGAGCGCACGCACCCTATAGCAAAAACCTCTCCAAAAAAAAAAAAAAAAGAATTAGTTTTTATATTCAATTTAATTTTTGGTTTAAATACCTTATTATAGGTTGTCCAGAAAGCCAAACCTCTACAAATAATATTTCCACAGGAAAATATTTTTCTAAATTTAACTCACTGACTGACAAGTGAACCTAAGAAACAGAACTGGTTCATAAGTTGAGAGCTGGGTGTATTAATTAAGGGACAATTCTACAGAGTTTTCTTTCTGCTAGGACAAAACACCACGGCACTGAGCCTTGTCCAACCCTTGAGCAAACAGGCCGACATTCTTTTTCTGTCCTTATCCTCCCTTCCAGTCTCTTTGGTTCTAACCTGTATTTTCCATTTCCCCTTCAGGGCTTCTCTTTTTGCCCTTAGATCTTTGAATAATCCTTCATGAAGCCACATTGAAAGCCCTTGATTCTCCTTATTCTTTTTCAGAAGAGCGGCTGTCTATCTTGCCTTAATTGTAGTGTCTCACAGATTTCCCAAGGCTTTTTTCCATGCACATGGATTTATTTGTATTATTTCACTGTCTGCTTCTGGCAACTGCAGTGCATTTAATGCCGGGAATTAGCATTGCACCTGGAAAATTCTGAGCACCTCACAAATATTTTAATAAATATACATCGCAAATTTTTTTATGAAATTAATGACTACCTTCTCTCCATTTAGTGGTGAATTCTTAAGTATTCTTTTCTCAAGGTCTGTTTGGAATTGACTCTCTGTGTTCATAAAAATAACCGGTTAGACTTTCTTTTACTCCTTCAATTTTGCCTCCTGTTCCTTGAAGGTAGTTGGGTAACAGTTTTTATTGACAGAGAAGCATGATGTGGAGTCTAAATCTGTAGCGTCATGATAACAAATGACACAGAGGTGGAGCCTGGGGTACTCACACACTGTGGAGACTGTTCAAGATCACTCCACGAATTTGTCTTTGGGATTTTCCCGGTCTGTTGGAAAGATGTGGAACCCACTTTGAGAACCACTGGCCTAGGATCTCCGCCAGATGCATATAGATCAGCAACATTAATTATATCTTTGCATTTACAGCATTTCATAGTTCCCAAAACAGTGTCTGTGTTGCTTAGTCTGCACACCAGTGCTGAGCTTTATCTTGGGCAACTCTTATTTCCATTGTATGGATACGAAAAATAGAGATTTTGTGACCACATATGACATAGTCTTCACTGTATAGCAGGAAGTAGAACTGAAGCATTTTATTTTCATCTACCTTCTTAAGGTTGAAAAGAGTCCAATAAACCATCCATACCCTGCACACAACTGACTAACTGGTTTGTTCACTTTCCTTTTCAACTTCAGCTTATACGGACAACTACTCAAGCTTATAGGAATGAATGGGCACAGGGAAATCATGTCATGTTTAAAAGGAGAAACTGTGTCCTGAGAGGCGCACATATCCAAGCACAAAGGAGGGCAGGCCTGTTTGTCTCTAAAAACAAGATCCTGGCACTTAGATCCAAATTAAAGGTCTCTGAACCTGAATGGAGCTGGCTAGTATTTCTCTTCCCTTCCAGGTTGGCTGAGCTTATAAATATCAATTATAAGGCTGAGTAAATTACAGGGATGTTGAACTTTGAATTGTTGTAGCACTTTAAAATGTCTATATGGGGATAATAAGGAGATTGTGAAAATCTGCTGAAGGAAATCTCACACATATTTATAGATAATTAATACAGTGAGCGGAAACTGGAAATCAGCGCTGAATTTTTTAAAGCAGTAATTTAAAAATGCATTATGGCAACACATTAAGTTAGCAGTTATTCAACAAGGAAATGTGAAGATTATTAAGCTAATTAAAGGTAATAAAAACAAGTTAAGGTAGTATGCATGTAACTTTTAAATTAAAAAGTAAAAGCCCTTCTTTTAGACTTAGTAGAATAATTTTAGGCTGGGCAAGTCACAGCAATTAATATATTGATGTTACTGGATTTTTATGTAACAAGAAGAGATTTTTGTATAAAAACACATTCCCTGGAGGAGCACAAATAACATATATAAGGAAATGTTTCTGCGTAACCCTAGACCCTTTAGCAGGCCCCCGTGGGCACACGTGTTCCTTCTCTTTCTCACTGCGAGATGAGTGATTGCCATTTCAGGAACTCGATCTTGGAAAACTTTCTCCAATATATCTGATCCCACTCAGCTTTCAGATCCTGTGGCCTCTTTCCTGATCTTTGGACTCCTTTCCACTTCAAGTTATGTGACAGCAATATGAAGAATGGTTTCTTGTGCTTGTCCTCAATTTTAGGTCTTGTTCTCCCCATGAACCATTATTGATGTAAAATGGAGCCGTGAGCTGCATGTGGGAAGTTGAAGTTGCTGGGGAGAACGGAAATAGACACTGCTTTGTGGTAGATGCTTCAGTTATGTGTGTTTAGCTCTGCAGGGTTTCTAAGTTTTTTGCGGGATCGGGGGGAAGGAAAGGAAGGAGGAGGGGAAGAAATGTTGAGGGTAATAATTAGAGAATAAAAAATGACATTCATCATATGCAATGGAGTGACATATCTACATCCAGCCTTTTTTATTTTTTATTTATTTATTTTTCAGTTTGGTTTTGTTTACCGATTACTGGGAGGAAAAGGGTGACAACAGAAGGGAATGGCCAGACTCTAATCTAACCATACCTGTGTCTGCCACACAATTAAACAGATTATTAAATGCTTCTGGAGGAAATACTGGGAGGCATTTATTGAGCAAAGGACTTTGCAATTTTGAATGAAAGCAGGCTCCTGATAATTAATTCTTGTAGAGGACCCTTGTAAAATTCACCACTGAGCAAATTGGGGTGTGTGCAGTTAAATGAGGTCAGAGGGCAAAGCTATCCCCGGTTTAATTACTGAGCTTATCAGAAAAGAATGGGTTGAAGTAGAACAACAATGGATAAGAAATCAGAAAAAAATTATCAAAAAGAAATTCAACTTATCTGTAATTCTATATAATCACACACAGGGAAACTAGGTTATATAAGCACAGGTAAATATTACATTTTATATACCAAAGTATAGATTGACTATTTTAGTTCAGGGAGAGTCAATAAAATCCTTTATGAACTCAACCTTTCCAAAAAATGGGGGACAGAAATTATACTGCAGAGCAATTTTGTCTCGTTGTTAAATTAAGAGATGGATTTAATTTTGCAAGCTATTTGGTCGATGATTATGCAAATCATAGTGAAGATTCCTACATTGCTTCTAAGATTCTCCATAGAGGAGTGCTTCTTTGGAAAGCTAGAGCACTTTTATCAGCAAGGTCATACAAGGAATTTTAGGAGGACAAGTAAAAAATGACTTCCTCAAGCAATACAGATTTCTTTTGGGTCATCATAATGTATTGTTTGAAAGCTTCAAAGCAGCCATGGTTCTCATTATTAGAGTCTGTCTTTACAAGAAAGGCCTTTTTTCAATTATTTTCACTTTTCATTAGAAGTCTTTGCAGTTGTTGCTCACCTCATTCAGTTCACCAAGATGCTATGCCTTTAATTTCCATGTTATAATTTGTAGCAAATTGTTTGACATTAAATCTGGCTTTCTGAATTTAGGATTTCTGAACATGTCTGCTTCTTTTCTCCAATAGTAACCAGTTACTTTTAGAAGAATACAGAAACTAATGTAACTAATAGAACTTGTAACTCACTAGTCTCCATGATTGGAATGTGATAAGTTACCCAGGCATGTGCCTTCTGAAAGCTGGAGTATTCATTACCATGCACCTTCTGGAAACATACTTTGCCTGCTTGTAAATGTCCCTCATGGCCCAGCCTCCACTCCTATTACTTGATAGTCAGTAGGCTAATTGAACACTTTTTCTCAAGTGATTTTTCTAATTCTCAGCCAAAACTTTCCTCTGCTAGTGTACAAGGAGTGTTTCCTTTCCTTAGTGTTTACACACTCCAGGTATTTGTAACTTTTGTCATTTTTGCCCTTCAGCTATTGCTCAGTAAGTTTCCTTGATTTGACTCCTTTAATGTTTCTCATCAGTCAATCACTTCCAATTCTGCCATTCCTTTAATCATCTCCTTTGAACTCAGTCCAAGTTTTTGGGGACTCAGGTACCCACAACGCAATATGCAAGTCAAGGTGTGGTCTCACCACAATCATATCGGGCTTTGGAGGGGAAAAGAGCCAAAGAATATTAAACGTGTTCTACCCTTGTTCTGGTTCCCACTTCAAAAACAAGTCAACCTTTCTACCCTGGGTTAGTGTTCTTCTTTCTACTTTATTTCACTTTATTTTTTTAGAGATTTTTGCCTTAGGGAATGTGAGCTTGCCATAGAGAGAGAGAGACAGAGATAGTGAGAGAGAAAGTGAAAAAAAAAATCACTCCCCAGGGGAGATGGCCTTTATGCAATGCCTTCTCTTCCATTCTCCTCCTGGTACCTTGGGCATGCATGCACACACACCTTTAAGCCATCGGGTCCAGGAATCAAACCATGGTTGGCCATGTGGGAGTCCAGTGATAAAACTGCTGTACCATCTACTAGCCCCAGCATTCCTCTTTCTTTTCCTTTTTCCAGCTTTTCTTATCAATACATTTTTTGGGAGACTGGATTTTTCTCACCACAAGTCACATTACAGATAGATCATCATCATCTGCTATAGTTTATATAATCATTGTTTGTTCCTCCAAAGTTCATGCCTTGGGACCTGGCGAGCCCTCATGATCAGTGCTTGGGTCATGGAAGCATTGGGCCATAAATGGATCATGGCGTTTCCTGAGAGACTGAGTGAGCTCTAGCTCTCATGAGAAGGGGTTAGTTCTCCCAAGAGTGGGTTGTTTTAAAGGAAGATGGCTGCCCCCAGGTTTCTCTCTCTGTGTCCTCATCTGACATACTGCTTTTGTAGGCCATGTTGTAGCCAGTCTGATGCCTCCCACATACTTGTGGCTTCCCAGGCACTGGAGTTGTGAAAAAATATGCCTGTCTTCTTAATGAATGACCCAGTCTCAGGTATTTCTGTAAGCTACACAATGATGCCATCTTCCAAAACTGGTGACATCCTGGGCCCTCGAAGCAAGGTTATGTTTCTGTGAAATCACCATACAAAAGCATATCCCACTAGTTTATTCTGACTCTGGATTTTCAGATAAATTTAACCTTACCTTCTTCACCTCTCTAGCTGCCTGTGAATATTAAAATGCCTCAACACCATGCTGTTAGGTCATGGCATTCTCTGAGATATATAAGCAAGCATTTCAATTACACCATCAGTCTCAGATTAAACTTCGGGGTTTACTGCAGTGTTCAGCAGCACAGATACAGGAAGGAGACTCAGAATTGCTGTGATTGGGAGATGGGGAAAATGGGACCCAGGGATCTGATGAGTTTGTGTATAAGGTTAGAGAATGTGAAAGCTGTCATTC
>NW_006207869.1:1708420-1733823 GCF_000334495.1 Tupaia belangeri chinensis
AGCAGATGGTGTAATGATTACGTCATTAGACTCCCATGTTGTTAACTGCGGTTCAAGCCCCAGACCTGGTGGCTTAAAACTCAGGCCCATGTGTGTGTGTGCATCCTCAAGATCCCAAGAGGAGAATGGAGGAGAAGGGATTGCAGCGTGGCCATCCCTCCTGGGGGATGATTTCTCACTTTCTGTCTTTCTGTCTTTCTGTCGTGCACATATGTCCTATAGCAAAAATCTCTCTCTCTCAAAAAAAAAAAAAAAAAGATGTCATTCAGCAAAAGATGAGGCTTCAGACCTTGTCCTCTAGTTTGAAGTCTGAGAATCTTGCCAGTCATTAGAATGGAAAATTGGGCTTGTATCAGTGCAGGAGCAGATTCCTCAACTGTACTCCGAGGGATTCTATGAAATCCACTACAGTTTCTCAGTGTAGAAATACTATACTTTAGACCCTTTATCTGTTCAGGAGATGAGTTTTTTATTTTCACAGCTCAAGATTTTCCTGTTAATAAATTGACCTGAACTGGAGTCCTAAGACTGCACTTTCCTTTTGTACCACCTCTTCTTTCCTGTTACAAAGGTGCAGAACTACGACTGGAGATTAACATTGAAAAAGACTTTCCCCTGTTAGATTTTACCTGCCCATTCTGCCTTTTATTTCTTTCTACAAGACTTACTTTAGTTCAGCGAAAGCCTCCAGGTTAATTTGACAAAAGATCCTTCCCTGAGCTTACTGGAATTTTCTACTCATGGGTGACCTGTTCTTCTACCGATTGATATTTGTCACTAAGCGATTCTGAATGTTGATCTTGCTTCTTTGAGTTAGAGGGAACACCGTGCCTTCAGGTCAATATCTCTCCTAACCACAACAGAATGTAAGTCTCATTCTCAGACAGAAAGCAATGCATTTGTTCAAAGATGAAGAAAACATAAAAGGGGATGAGGCTAAGGATGGAGACAGTTTCAGGGCGTTCACAGGTAAGCTGATACTTTGAGATTCTCGGAGATTAGTTTTTCTATCAAACAGCAGAACATCTTTGGCAAGAAGAAACCTAAGGGATTAATGGTGGGGTGGGGGAAGTTAACTGCGGAGTATGGCGGACAGATGTGTACAGAGGGTATAAAACTCATTCTTCCTAGAGCTGGGAAAATTTAGACATTCTGGGGATTGAGCCAGCTAAATTTTATGTTAAGCCTTTCAGATCACAAGATTACAACGAGCATGGACAAGTTTAATTATAGTAGATGGGAGGTTAAAATGTGCACACATTTACACCCAAGTGTGTATACACATAGCAGCACTATTTTTTGCTTTGCTTTTTTTTTTTCCTGGTGAATTCATGTTATTGCTAATTGCTGGGGGTGAAGATTTGTTGGAGTAATCATAGCATTCACTGGCATACGCTACAAACAATTTGAAAATAATCAAAAGAGAAGTTAACTTTGACACTTAAATAATACCATAAAGACAGTTCATAAAAACAATTCCAGAGAGTAAACATGTACCCTGATCTACTCTAAACATTACTAATTGTCTGTGTGTGTGTGTGTGTGTGTGTGTGTGTGTGTGTATGCATGTATGTATTTGACTTGAGAAATTCAGTATTAGGCAAAAAAAAAAATAAATGAAGCTTCAACAAAATGCGTTTGGGTTTGTATCACAGATTGGTTTTAGGAACAATATAGAAATAGCCACCCAAATGTAGCTGCAAAGTCAAAATAAGGCCATGAGTTTTCAGTTTTCTACTGTAACCTGCAGACCATGCCTCAACTTGGTGATGTATGTGTTTTCCTATTTCCCACAATGATCTTCATCGGGAATTCCAGTGGGCAGCTTTTCTGCTGGAAAGACATCAACTGGGATTATTCACTGGGCTAAACTCAGCTGGGAGCACATCGTGATACCCTCTCTGGGCCTGGAATGCCTGGGGCTCTGGTAAGAGTAGCGGAGGTCTGGGATCGCTGTTTCTCTAGGTGTTCCCTTTGTAAGGTAACTGTGACCCTTTATATAGTGGCCCAGAGCCTCTAGAAAGCAAATGCAGCAGCGAAGCCTTGTAAAAGTTGTACCTGGCACTGTCACACGGTCACTTCATTATCATCCTATTGGTGGAAGCAAGCCATAGGCCAGCCCAGATTCATAGAGAGGAGGAATAGACTCCGCCCTTGAGAGAAGGAGTGTTGAGCTGAGGCATGGCAGAAGCTAGTGGCTGTTTTCTAGACAGTCGATAGCAGTGTCACAGGCAGGTCAGATGGAAGGCATATGGGTCAACAACCTGAACTCGGCTCCAGCATTTAAATTGGTAGTGTCTCCATGTGTGAGACAGACTTTTTGTTTCAGCTGAACCCGTAGGCAGTCACAACTCCCCCCCCCCTTTTTTTTTTTTTCAGGTGCAAGCTGAGAAAGGAAATTAGATGCCTTCACAGGATGACACTTTAGAAAGTCAATAGGTTGGGGTCTTGCAATTGCTGCTGTATTGAAAGGCTAGAATGTGCTTTGCTCCTAGTGATCAGAACGGTTTAAATCATTTTATTCTTGTTTTCCCATTTTTACTCAATTTCCGACATTAAAGTTAACCAGCCATTGTAAAAAGACAAAATACAAAGGAGAGCCACTTGTTAATTTTTTTAGTGCTTTGCTCATCGTAATTACATTGGTGTGGAAAGCTTTATGCCACCATTTAGATGATTTCTTTCTTTAGTCTTTATTTTACTTCTTGTATTTTTATATTTTTAGTTGAATAATATAAACTCAGTGAATCTATTTACTTTTAAGATATAATAACCAGGTCTTGACTGTATCCCATTTAAGATAAACATGTACAAATGATGAAATGAAATAAGAAATCATACAATAAACATGAATTTTAAATGATTTAGAAAATGTATCATCTATGAAATCAGCATTGTTCATTGAGTATCTATGATGTGTACTGTAGTTTATTTTTAAATTAGCACAAATATTCTATCATGACATTATATTGTTTAGACAGATTTTTATGATACCAATTCAATGCAGAAATTGCGATCTTACACAATCATCAAAATGTACTGAAAAATAATTATACTGTGACCAGCAGTTAGCGTAATGGCTATGTCGCTGGACTTCCATGTAGTCGACCGCAGTTCGAGTCCTGGACCCGGTGGCTTAAACTTACGCCAGGCGCGTGTGCGTGCGTGCCCAAGATCACGAGAGGAGAATGGAGGAGAAAGGGATGCGGTGGGTCCATCCCCCCTGGTGTGTGATTTCTCGCTTCCTGTCTCTATGTCTCTCTCTGTCTTTCTGGTGAGTGCACGCTCCGTATAACAAAAGCTTCTCCAAAATAATAATAATAATAATAATTATACTGAAAAAATTTGAAATTGCTCCTAAAAATAAATAAATAAAAGTATATTCTATGGCAAATATAAATGTCATCCTTGTGTCTTCTCAGTAGTTAAATAAGTTTTATCCCATGAGCAGCAATAGATTTTTAGAAAGCAAATATAATAAATAAAAAATCATTAAAGTACATGTTAAAAGTAATGGAATGAGTTATAAACCACAATTAGAAAATAATGCTTGCAGGGTTTTGTTTTGTTTTGTTTTTTGTTATAGGGCATATACATTCGCCAGAGAGATGGAGGTGGGGGTCACGGAGGTTGGGTGTTGGAGGTATGGGAGAAGGACATTCACAAATCACCCCCTATGAAGAATGGCCACGCTGCAACCCCTCCTCTTCTTGTCTCCTTTTGGGATTTTGTGTACACACAGTCACATGTCTGGAGCATTTAACAAACTGCTGGGTTTGGAACTCGAACCGCACAATCAGCCATGTGGGATCTAGCACCTTAACCACCACATCTCTAGCTAGCTCACAGAGTTGATCTTTTAATACATAATTTTAATGTGAGATATTTAAGGTGGAACAGCTATACATTAAATAAAATTTGTAACATTTAATTTTGTTTTTCTTTATTGCAAAACTTTTACAAATGTGTTTTTGTAGGAAAGGTAAGTAAGAAGAGCATAGAAAATAAATGATAATGGCTATGTCGCTGAACTCCCATGTAGCCGACTGTGGTTTGAGTCCTGGACCCGGTGGCTTAAACTCACACTGGGCGTGTGTGCATGAGTGCCCAAGATCTTGAGAGGAGAGTAGAGGAGAAGGGATTGTGGTGTGGCCATATCTTCTTGGGGGTGATTTCTCACCTTCTATCTCTCTTTCTCTGTCTGTCTTTTGGGTGAGCGCACCCGCCCTATAGCATAAACCTCTCAAAAAAAAAAAAGATTTTTATTTCACATATAATTTTTTTAAAAAATATATACTATCAAAAACAATCTTTTCTACATATACTTTTAAAACTCTAAAATTTTATTATAGTTCTAAATAATTTTCTGTAGCAAGCAAATATACCTCAATATTATAGCAGATGAATTTTCTTTTTTAATTTGCCAGAGAGCATGTGTGCTTGCTAGAGAGAGAGAGAAAGAGAAAGAGGAGGGGAGAAAATACTCCCTAAAGGGGTGTGTTCATGCTGCAGTCTTTTCTTCTCTGTCCTGTTGGGATTTGGGGCATCTTGGCATGCACCGAGTGTGTTTTTTAAGCTTCTGGGGATGGGATTTGAACCTTGTGGCTGGCCATGAGGTATCCAGATCCCTTAACTACTAGACCATAGGCCAGCTGGTATTATTAACCTCTATTAGGGATCAATGGGTCAAATCCTCCCTGCCTACCCATGTGCTAGGTATTCCATACGGCTTCTTTCATGCAACAATGGTAAACTAATTGCATAAAAAGCAAGAACGTAGGCCTGCTGGACTGAAAATATTTACTGTCCGGCTCTGTTCCAAAGATTTGCCAGTCCCCTGGTATATGCCAATTTAAACTTTTGGAGTTTAGTAAGATAAAGTGGGCTTTGACTCTAAAAGCCAACAAAGCTATAAATAATTTCTATAGAAAGGATCTTCAAAATGTCCATGGATGCCAGCTCCATGGTGCTGTGGCAATGTGCTGCTCATGAGACGCTGAATCCCACATGGTGACTGAAGTTCACATTCCTGGCCCAGTCAGCCTGAGACACGTATGGCGTGTGGGTAAGTGCCCAGGAGCCAACAGGCTGGAGAACGAGAGGAAGGGGAAGTTCACGTGGCTAGGTCCTGTGGAGGGTGCTCATCTCACTCTCATTCTCACATGGAAGTGCACATATTCTATCATGAATAAAGAAGAAAAAGTTCATGGAAAATGCATACTATGAAAAAAATACAGAGCATGGATTTCAAATTTTGGAATCAAAATAAACTGGAACTTTAATTTCATTTTTTCATGAACATTGCAATGGTTTAGGTTATGATTATTTGGCTTTATGATGCTGTAAAAGTTATCCAGTAGAAACTGTACTTCTATTTTTGAATTTCGATCTTTTCCAAGGTTAGTGATACACAGTAGGATACTCTTTCATGATGCTGGGCAGTAGCAGAAACCTGCAGCTCCTAGTCAGCCACGTAGCCATGAGGGTAAACAACTGACTTCTACAGTGCACTGTGTTACTAGTATATTTTAATTTTATTTTTTGAATATTGCATTTTGTATTTTTACATCCTCTCATGTCTACAAAAATCTTATTTCTCCTTTTAATATTTTCAACTTTCAATAGATTTACTAGGACATAAGTCCCTTATAAACTTAGGAGTGTCCAAACTATATTACAGTATACTTATCTTATTCTACTTTTATTTTACTCTATTCCATGCACAAACTTTTTTTTTTCTTTTTTTTTTTTTTTTTTCGCTATAGGGCGCATGCGCTCACCAGACAGACAAGAGAGAGACAGAGAGACAGAAAGTGAGAAATCATCCCCCAGGGGGGATGGTCATGCCGCAATCCCTTCTCCTCCATTCTCCTCTCGGGATCTTGGGCACACACGCACACGCGCCGGTGTAAATTTTAAGCCACCAGGTCCGGGATGCGAACCGCGGTCCAATACGTGGGAGTCCAGAGACATAGCCATTATGCTAACTGCTGATCCCATGCACAAACTTTTAAAAAAGAATTGTTTGCACTGGAAGTATCCTCCTCTCTGTCTGCCCCATCTTCTCCCTTTGAATAAATCCTACCTGAATTCTCTATCTGTACTAAATATGAAGGTTGAGATACAATGGATGTTGTAACACTTCAGATGGAGACAGAGGCCTTGAATCTTGGCAGTTACATTGTTTTGCAAGCCTTTTTTCTCTCCAGTGGGGTCTATGAAGCTTCCTAAGAAATCCCCTGTACTCCAAGATTGTTTCTAGGCCAAATGGGTAAAATTAATGAAATGTCAGAGCTAAAAGGAATTACAGATGAAGATGCAGAAGCCCAGCAAACTTTAATGCTTGAGACCAGAGGCCACACTAGTTATTGGCAAACTTAAGAACCAAGATTAGAGCCAAGTGACCTGATTTGCATCTTCTTCTACAGAGAATGATGCATATGCTAGTCTCCCTTGGTGGCATGATAACCTCAAGATCCTAAATGTCTTCTTATAACATTGACCAGCATGTTCCGAAATAGTCTTTCAAGCAGTGACCTACAAAGAGAGATTGAGCATGACCTGTTAAGAAGAAATAGCCAGGTTTATTTTTTTAAATTTTTTATTATTTTTGGAGAGGTTTTTGCTATAGGGCATGTGCGCTCGCTGGACAGACAGAGAGAGAGACAGAGAGACAGAAAACGAGAAATCACATCCCCCCCCCAGGGGGGATGAACACACCGCAATCCCTTCTCACCCATTCTCCTCTCAGGATTTTGAGCACGTATGCACACGCGCCCGGCATGAGTTTTAAGCCACCGTTCCAATATAAACTGCCATCGGAGTTCTGCATGGAAGTCCAGCAACATAGGCATTATGCCAACTGCTGGTCCCACCAGGTTTAAAAATATATAAAATTAAAGATGGATCAAAGAAAGTGGATTTAAAGCAAAGTTTTAAAATTAAAATGGTGACGCTGCCAAGTATTTCTCTCCCACAAATGATGTTTTAAGGCTTCATGTGGCCAGAAGTACATTACACCATATGCGTTTCTATTTCTAATTTTTTCTAATTTCAGATTAACAAATGTGATATAGAGTAGTAATTATTATCTCTTGAAAGAGAGAAGAATCAGAAAACAAAAGCTGATAGAATGAATTAGAAGACTGCAAAATTATTTCAGAAGGGGAAGTGCATAATCATTTATTTATTTGAATTATAAGGAGATTTGCATGGAAAAAATAAAATGACTATATCATGAATTTGTTGGGGTCTGAGATTTACTGCTTGAGCCTTATGACAAAGGTTATGGGATCTCAAATGGGAACAAGAGACCACAAGCATCTAATTAATATCCTTTTCAATTGATGGAAGGGGTTACAAAATCTATTTTGTCTGGGACTTCCTTAAGCCTTGTAAAATAGATTTCTAGTTATTACACTTGTAATAATATTACTACTATTCATTGATAAAAGTTAGTTGCACAATAGGCCATTAGCCATTACTATATTTTAAGAGGATGATGTTTTTCAAGTACTATGAAAGATCTAAAAGTCAGTAATTACTAAACTGTTAATGTCTGTGTTCCCTTTATTTCAATGACCCTATCAATTTAATCGATGAATACGTAAAAACTTTAGAGGGCTTTAGCTGGAGACACCCAACGCAAGTAGAATTACTATGACTCTTCAAAGAAAGAATGCATTGAAACTTACATCTACCTCTGTTTCTCAAGATAATCATGTATCTGTGTTCTATTCAGCTCTTTAAAAAGATCATTAATATGGAAAGAAAAATTGAGGGCAAATATAGATAGATAATGCTTTGCTTCTGCATCTGAGAACATTCGTGGGAAAAATGTGGTAACTAAATCCAAAGGAACTAATAGTCTGTTAAGAAAAGGACATGGAAATCAGAAATTGGTATTCTTGGAAATGAGTTTTGGTTTTGCAGTGATGTTCTTTATGACCTTGGTTAAAAGTGCTTAGTCATCTGAGGTCTGATTTTTTTCCCCTCTATTCAATGTAGTAGCTAAATTATAATTTGTATAGATCTGTTTCTTTTAATGTGTATCTAATAAGTTCATTCTGTGAGAGCTGTTCTCTATTTGGATACCATAAAATTAACTAATTTTTTCTTCTAAGTAATTACTTATTTAATTTTATTTATTTATCATTATTCTTTTCCAATTCACCTGGGAGAGATAGAGATAGAGAAAGTGGTGAGAAAGCAACCCACCAGGTCTGGGTCTCAAACCACAGTTTCCCATGTGAGAGTCCAGAGCCTTAACCACCATGCCGCCTGCCAAACCTCTTAATTTTTTTTGATTGGAAAAATTTATCATTTCTATTATTTTTTGATACCTCCTAGAAATGTTCAAATTCTGTAGATTATAGGTCAGGAAACTTCTAAAATTTTCTTGCTCATTGATTCTCAGATTTAGGTGTGCAGCAGAATTAATCACATGTATTACTTTTCAAATGTAAATTTTGGACCCTACTCCTAGTTCCTCATTCAGTAAGTCTGGACTGGGGTTTCAAATTCATATTTTTAACAAGTTTCAAAGGCATGTTGATGTACTATACTGGGAATCACTCTGAGAACCACACTGGTCTCATTCAAAGTCTTTTTTTTTTTTAACCAGATCAGTGAAATGGCCTTGCAAAGTAAATTGAATTACCCATGCTTACTCATCACCTTAACGGCTTACCAAGACCAGAGAAATCCTCTTCTCCCAGTTGCTGAGGTCAGAGACATTTCCAGGACACCACAGTTTTCCACTCTGAATTTGGGTTATATAATATAGATTGAAAAAAAAATCCAATGAATTTATTCCAATCCACATTGCTTCTTAGATTAGCTTTAGACTTCTGTGGAGAGGAAATTTTTCAGTAGTGACAGACAGTCTAAATACTCAGTGATTTTTCCTTTTTTCTTTATTTTAAGTTTGCTGCTATACCTAGACCACGTTTAAACAATGGGAAATTAAGTTTGAAATGAGCAAAGAAGACAAGCCTTATTGTGAGTGAAAGCCTTCTGTCATGGCAAAGTCAGATGGAGCGAAAACAGCTCAGTTTTCACCTATTCAGCATATATATATATATATATTTAATATTTTCATGTTTGAGTTGTAGTTTTTGTTAATAATAAAAATCCATATTGTGCAAGTTTGAATTTCATGAGAGATTTTGGTAAATTTGGAATTTCACCTATTTGGGAAAAAAAAAAACAAAACCTGGATCCTGGTCATACAGAAATGAGATTTTATTCTTGAACCCCAGAGATATTTACCAACAATGTGCTTCTGAACACAATTGAGATCTCTAAAAGATAAATCGGTTTCCCTGAATGTACTGACCTCTCTGCTGCCTCTGAACTTTGTAGTGCTTTCCTCATCCTCTGGGATAGTCTTTGGCCTCCTCCCATGTAGGCTACTCATCCTTCAGGTCTGTGCTAGGTGCTATTGTTTGACACTGTGGGTCTGGGTAGGAGACCTTCTGGTTGTGGGCACTTCTAAGTCGGCTCTCATTCATCTGCACAGGCTGGATCCTAGCCCTTGTGCATCTCTCCCGATGATGCTGGGATGGAACTGGGGATTTGTTTCTACATAACGAAATGGGATGGCATGTCCAATATTTGGTAGCACAAAGGCTCTGGCATCCATCTTGTGTGGCCCTCTCTTATTTGCTCACAGTTGCCATGTCACAAACTGCCCTGTGCAGAGAAACCCAGAGAAGCCTTTGGAAAACAGCCAGCAAGGAACTGAGGCCCCAAGTTTTACCTCAGTAGAAACTGAATCTTCCCACTATCACATGCTTGAACTTGGAAGGTGGTTCTTTTGTTAGAGCTTCAGATGAGATTTCTGTCTCAGTAGCTTGTGAGAGACTGAGCAAAGGGTATCCAGGTAAGTTGTGCCCAAATTCCAGACTCAGAAAACTGTGAGATAACAAACATTTGTTGTGTTGAGCTGTTAGGTTTTGGCGTAGTTTGCTACCTAGGAACTATTGTGGAGCCCATCACATTTATTGAATCTCTCTGTATGCCAGTAGAACACATTTTAAATGATAAGTTCTTAAAAATTAAGATTGCCAGACACAACTTTCATATAGTCTGAGTCAACATGTCTAAATGGGTCCTGAAAATATGCATTTTAGAGAGGTTTTTTTTTTTTTTTTTTGCAATAGGACACGTGTGCTCACCAGAGACACAGAGAAAGAGAAAGCGAGAAATCACCCTCCTCCCCCCACCCCCACCGCCTCCAGGGAGGATGGCAACACCATCCCTTATTCTCCATGCTCCTCTCTAGATCTTGGGCAGACACGCACATGCACCCGGTGCATTTTAGGCCACTGAGCCTGAGATTCCAACTGCAGTTGACTGCATGGGAGTCCAGCAACATAACCATTATGCCATTTGTTGGTTCCTAAAATACACATTTTAAGCAAGCATTCTGGGTAGCTTTATGCATATAGTCTCAGAAACCCAGGTTATTTTTTATTTTTTTTTAGAGGTTTTTGCTATATGGTGCATGTGCTTGCCAGACAGACAGAGAGATAGAAAGCGAGAAATCACCCCCCAGGGGGGATGGCCACACCACAATCCCTTCTCCTCCATTCTCCCCTTGGGATCTTGGGCACACACGCACACGTGCCCAGCGTGAGTTTAAGCCACTGAGTCCGGGACTTGAACCGTGGTCGACTACATGGGAGTCCAGTGACAAAGCCATTACACTAACTGCTGGTCCGCATGCACCAGTTTTGAAAACATTTTCTAGTTTGGAAAATACAAGCAACCAGTTTTGTTTTTGTTTTTGTTTTGCTATAGGGCATGCACATTTGCCAGAGAGAGACTGAGCAAAAAGGAGAGAGGGAGAAAGAGAGAGAGGGAGAGAGAGAGAGAGAGAAGGAAATTGAGAAAGTGTTCATCTGGTGATGGCCATACTGCAATCCCTTCTCCATTTTCCTCTCAGGATTTTGGGTATGCACACACACATGCCTGAAATGGTTTTTATACCACTGGGTCTGGGACTCAAACCGAACAGCTAGTCATATGGGATTCAGCTACTTTACACACCATGCCACCAGCTGGCCTCCATTTTTGTTTAAATTATGGCTGTATAATCATATCTGAAACATGATAGATTTTCAATAAACATAATTGAATGAATGAGTTAATGAACGCATGATGATGCACAATACAGAAAATTTTTATATGTTTTTTTTCTCTTTTTTTGAAGAGGTTTTTGCTATAAGGCGCATATGCTCACCAGACAGAGAGAGACAGAGAGACAGAAGGTGAGAAATCACCCCCCCAGGGGGATGGCCACGCCGCAGTCCCTTCTCCTCCATTCTCCTCTCAGGATTTTGGGCATGCACGCACACGCGCCCGGTGTGAGTTTAAGCCACCGGGTCTGAGACTCGAACCATGGTCAGCTACATGGGAGTCCAGTGACATAGCCATTATGCTAACTGCTGGTCCCAGAAAAATTTTATATGGTTTTAAAAATAGTTTTTGTGAGGTTTTATTTTGTATTCACTGGTGCATGCAAATTTCCTCTCTCCTTAAGAACAAGGACTTTGGGGCCAGTAGGTGACATGGTGGTGATTCCCACATAGCTGACCATGGTTCAAGTCCTAGACTCGGTAGCTTAAAAAGTCACTCAAGGCACATGTGTGTGCATGCCCAAAATCCTGAGAGGAGAATGGAGGAGAAGAGATTGCTGCATGGCCATCCCCCACGTCCCCGAGGGGAGGGGGTGATTTGTCACTTTCTCTCTCTCTGTATCTGTCCTCTCTATGAGTATATGTACCCTACGATAAAAATCTAAACTACTACTACTAATAATAAAAGAAAAAGGACTTTGTTTCATCCTTTTTATCTCTCTGCAGTATTTCTATGACACCTAAAAAAATAGCTTGGCTATTTTCTCAATGTCATCTGCTTAGTTTTTATAACACTGAAATAACATATATTTTAAAAAAATCAGCTAAGCCCATTAACTTGAAAGTCAATCTAGCATGGTGGACAAAATATACATTTTCAAATTATGCATAAATCCCGTTTGCAGTATCTAATAACTCTAGAAGTTTTGATGAATTATTTTACTATTTGAGTCTGTTGTCTTCCTTTAAACGGTGACTGATGTTCTTGTGAAATTTAAATGAGTTAATATACAAGAAGTATTGACTGATGGATGGTGGAGCTCACATTATTGTAATTCTATTGTTAATACATTTCCTTTCTTATTGCTTTTATTAGGGGCGGTATTTTTTCCCCCAAAGTTCAAGTTTAAAGTGCTAACCACACATATTTCACAATGTGATTATATTTGAAGATAAAGCTTCAAAGAAGTAGTTAAGTTAAAATGAAGGTGTTTGGATAAGCACAAAATAATTGGTGTTATAAGACGAAGAGATTTAGACAGGTAAAGAAACACTAGGAATGTGTTCACACAGGGAGAAAACCATATAAAGGCCATATAAAGGCCATATAAAGGCTGGAGGAGGTGGCCATCTAGCTAAGGAAAACCCAACAATCCTGACATCTTGAGCTTGGATACCAGGTTAGCCTCCTGAGAGTAAGAAAATAAATGTCTATTCTTTAAGTCACCAAGTCTGGGTATTTTTCATGTCAATTCTAGTGAACTTCAGCACTTAATATTGTAATATATTTTCATGGTGCTATGTATTCATAGTCATAATTTTTATTCCTTTTTAAAGATATATTTATTTAATTGTATTATTTATTTATTTTATGAGAGAGAGCCAGAAACAGAAAGTGAGAAAGTGAGCCACCAGGTCCAGGATTTGAACCACAGTTAGCTATCTGGGTATCTAATGCCTTAACACCACACCAACTGCTAACCCCCATGATTTTAAGTGACTACATAATTTTCTACTGAGTTGTCATTGATTGAAACAACATTCCCATGGGAGATTTAATATTTCTATTGTTTTGAATATGTAGACACCTTTCCTCCAGGTCTGATCTGGTTTTGAGACTTGGGCCTCCTTTCCCTTTTAATAAGTTAGCAATAGCATTCATACCAACAAGCTTGCTGTCCCATTTATTCTGAGCCCTAACCCTGACCTGAATTGAGAATCAGCCTTCTTTAAATAAGTGCTTTGGCCTTAGGTTCATGGCTCAGTACACTTCGGGAAAGTGGTTCTTGGGCTCTCAGGGTCATCTTAGGAAACTCGAATATGCTCATGCTCTTTGTACTCCTGTGCTTGTACCTGAGCTCCTGAATCTCTCTCTGACTCTAGCACTTCACCAGCTGATCATCACTTAGATAGACCGTCAGAGAGACTACTGATACATTACCAACTGCCTGGACAATTTTAGTTTAATTTTTACTAGTCTTCTTTTCCTAAATCAAGAACTGGCAACAGTTCATTCAGGTATGTTTTGGGATTAAAACTCACGGCCAGAAAAAGACAAAGAAGGAGAGTGTACTTGTTTTCCTAGTGTTGGGGAGAGAGAGGGACCGTGGTGGTGGGTGGAGGAATCAGCACTGCCCTTTCTAACCTTCAGATGGTTTTTCTGTTTTAGGGGTTAGAATTTCAGGCCACACAAAACAACACCAAGAAAATATTCTACTTGCTCAAAAAGTAAAAAAACACAGACCTAGTTCAAATTTCAACTGAGAGCTTTGATTACAAATAAGGAAAAATATTCTGAAAAATATTCTGAAAAGAAGGATGGTAAAACATTATCATATGTTCCTAATGGGAGTTGTTAAATTACTGTAATAGTTGGTCTTTACAACACAGAATGTCTCCTCTACTCAGGTTCACTTAAGTATAACCAACTCAAACCTGTGTGAGAGGAAAAAAAGTAATGAAAAGATTTGGGACCAGCAGTTAGTGTAATGGCTATGTCACTGGACTCTCATGTAGTTGACCGCGGTTCGAGTCCTGGACCCAGTGGCTTAAACTCACGCTGGGCGCATGTGCGTGCGTGCCCAAGATCCTGAGAGGAGAATGGAGGAGAAGGGATTGTGGCATGGCCATGATTTCTAGCTTTCTGTCTCTCTGTCTCTCTCTGTCTGTCTGGTGAGTGCACATGCCCTATAGCAAAAACCTCTCCGAAAAGAAAAAAGGAAAAAAAAAAGAATGAAAAGATTTACTTTTTAAGGTTTTTGTTATTATTATTTTTTTTACTCTTTGATAGAGAGTCAAAGAGGTAAAGTAAGAAATCACCCCCTTCCTAGGGAGGATGGCCATACCACAATCCCTTCTTCTGTCAGTATTTTGGGCACCCATGTATGTACATCCAGCATGATATTCAAGTCACCAGATCTGCGACTCAAACTGCAATTGACCATGTGGGAGTTCAGTGCTTAGCTATGAAACCACCGGCTGGCCCTGGGAGGGCTTATTAAGAGCACATCTACCCCTATCATTCTATGGTCTTCATGAATCAGCAGCCTGTCTCCAGTAGTTTACCAATCATGAATAGTTGATATTATTTTAGACTTATCCGTAGCTGATTTTTAAGTATGCTTCAGGCTCCAAAGCTGTGCATACCAAGATTTCTGGTAACAGCTGGAAATCTGTAATTAGAGTTCACAGGGTATATGCTCATCTGGCAAAAACCTGTAAATAAAGCTCAAAAACTAAATATCTCATTTGTATAAGCAGTTTCTGAATACTAGAAAATCAATTGCCAAAGGAATGGAGAGCTAGCTTTTCTCAATTATTTCTCTATATCAGAGGGTAACAATTTATTACTTCCTCCAAGGATAAAGAAAAGAAAAAAATTAATATTTAAAGACTTGGATGTAAAGAGTGAAATTTTTCTAAAAACATTTATCTTTTTTTGTTGTTATTCATATAACGTGAAAAATTGGTGGACTCTACATGGTTGAAACATCATCCAAAAAATTTATTGTTTGAAAGCAACTTCCTACTGGAATCTAAACCCCACAGGTTTGTTTTAAGGAAACTTCTGGATTAGCTGCTAAAGACTAGAAGGTCTTTCTGTCTTCATGTCTTTTTAAAAAATATCTGAAGTACTGTAAACCCACAGGAATGAAACAGTATGGGCTAAAGAAATAATTTTGTGTTCGTAAAATAAAAAACAATCTACTGGGCAAGTGGCAGTTGGGGTATGAAACAGTTAACTTTGCTTTTTATAAGCCACATTTAAAAAAAACACTTCACTACTTCCCATTTTATCCCAAGTATTTATTTGAGAGTGGCTTTTGATGGAAAATATTTTAAAGTGAATGAACTCTTAAGCAATTAATGATTACAATTCTAGTAGAAGTGACATGATATAAACCCACAATTATACCACAAGTGACATACCAGTGACTGTTTAGTATTTGTGGTGGCAGAGGAATGAGAATATGGGTCTCACTCATTCCAGAACAAGCAATTACAATGGTCAATCATGCTCAATTCCATGCAGTATACAACTGGGTTACGAATAAAGGCAAACACATTTTCTCTTTTCCTTTTCAATATTTTTACTTTTGTTTGGCTTTGAGCATGTTTAAGCTAATTATTTAAGTACTTAACACAATTTAAACAAAATAAACGAACCAGAAAAAATATAATTTGCCTATATTCGTCACACATTAGGCTTACTGGCATCAGTCACTGTCTGAATGTCCTGGGGCACTGGCAGATGTAAAATTTGATTTAAAAAGATCTCAAACTGGATGATTGTATATTTTAACATATATAAGGTCTGATTATGGCATATCACTTCTCTTCTGGAGGAGCTCACGCTACTCTGCAAGCAACCCTGAGTATATATTTGTGCTTCTCTTTTGTTGTCCTTGGATTCTCTAAGTTCTATTGCTTATTACTTCACTTACTTGATTGCAAAGCTTTTTTATATGTCTTAGTTGAATGTTAAAATAACTAAATCTATACACGAATGACAGAACAAGTTTCTTCTTTTATTTTTTAAATAGTTTTAAAACAATTTTTCTTTATTTATGATAGAGTCCATGCATAGGTTCTGGTGACACTGCACTCCTTTTCTGCCACTTCGCCAGCCTGTTGGATCCTGGGTCCTCAAATGTGTGCTTCTTATACCTCAGTCTGGGGATTCAGACTGCAACTCCCACGTGGGAATCTGGCTTCTCTTGAGCAGTCGGTAAGTGCTATGCCACAGAACTCTCTCTCCTCATTAAAAAAGCAAACAAACAAAATTAATGTAGGGAACAGCAGGTGGCGTAGTGGTTTAAGAGCTGGACTCCCACATAGCTGACCACTGTGTGAGTCCCGGACCCTGTTGACTTGAAACTCATGCTGAGTACCTGTGCATGCATGCCCAAGATCCTGGAGAGAATAGAGGAGAACGGATTAAGGCGTGGTCATCTACCCTGGGGTGTGGAGGGGTGATTTCTCACTTTCTCTGTCTCTTTTTTTCTGGTGAACATACATGCTATAAGGCAAACAAAACAAAGCAAACTAAAAACTCTAAAAAAATTAATGTATAGCATACATAATAAAATATAAAGCTATAGTAATCACAAATAATAAAAAATTGCATATGTATACCCTACCCTATGTGTAATTAAAATATATAACACATTCAGCTGTCCAGAAGATTCCTTAGGCCCTTTCTGGATTAATATACATTTTCCTCACTAGATAGTAGCTACTATTCTGTTACTTACTTTAGCTACATCTGTTACTTTCAGTTATTTTCACATTTTTTTTTAAAAATTCATATAAATTGAATTATACAGGAACTCATTTGTATCTGTATTCATTCATTAAATATTAATATATTTTAAAAACTTTTGATAATGAGTGCATGCACTCTCCAGAGAGTGACAGAGAGAGAGAGAGACAGCACCTGCTGTGAAGGATGGCCATGCCTCAGTCCCTTCTCCATTTCCCCTCTTAGGATTTTCAGCATGCACACGTGCACCCAGTGTGTTTCTCAAGTCATCAGGTCCAGGACTCAGACAGTGAGGTGGACCATGTAGGATCCAGCCACCTTAACCACTGTCACTGGCTAGCCCACACCAACAACCTTTGAAAAATCTTTAATAAAGAAGATAAAGTGGGTAAAATAAAGACATTTTCAGATATTCAATACCTCAAAAGCTTTCCCACCATGCATTCTTTAAAAAAATACAAATTCATTAAAGGATCTACTCCACTGTGTGAGTTTGTAAATCAAGAGATAAAAACTATAAGATATAGCAGACGAGACTGAACACAGAAGAGAGGGTATGTGAAATGCTGAAATAAAATGCACCAAATTTTTAGATCAATTGCTGCAGATTGGATACGGTTACAAAAGAATTTATAAAGAAAAATCTGGGAAAAAATAATTGCTTTATACAAATATATAATACTGAATGTATTTGACCCAGTGAGAAGTAATAATAAGGGGAGTTTTAAAATAGTATTTGGTTAGTTAAGTTTGTATTCTTTTTCATGAAGAAGCCAATTTTCCCAACAAATAAATCAAGATATGGCATAAAAAAATGAATTTTTTTTTTAGAGAGGTTTTTGCTATAGGGTGCATGTGCTCGCCAGACAGACAGACAGAGACAGAGAGACAGAAAGTGAGAAGTCCCCCCCAGGGGGGCCGGCCATGACGCAATCCTTTCTCCTCCATTCTCCTCTTGGGACCTTGGGCACACACGCACATGCGCCTGGCGTGAGTTTAAGCCACCGGGTCCAGAACTCAAACCGCTGTCGACATAGCCATGACACTAACTGCTGATCCCCAAAAAATGAATTTTTAAGAAGTATAAACGTCATATAAGAAACAAAAGCAGCTTGAAGTGTTGAATTTGTTACCTCTGTTGAAAATTCAAGAGTTGAGGTGGATACTGTTCTTCATTATGTTCTATGTAGTATTGCCTGACTTTTAAAAACATGCACTTGTATTTGTGTGATAAAAAATGCAAAATCAAAATTAAAAAATTACTTGATCCCATCCCCAAGAATCTCACAATTTAAAAGAAAAGACATTAAAAAAGTCTTTAACTACACATTCTATTATGGATGAAAAGAAAGTATAAACAACACGGGGAACAGTAGGACATAAATGATGGATTGAATAAGTAAGTATTTTGAGAAACAACTGGAGATGAATGACACGCTCTATAAATATACTTCTATATACTGAGCATTAAAAAGGCTGAGAAATACTCTGAAAATTTTGTAAGGTGAAGACTGGGGATGAATCATGAAGTTGGAGAATTAGTGGATATTGAGCTTGTCTAGCTATCATGTAATATAATATAGATCTTAGTGTGTTGTTGCCAGAAATACCTGAGGCTGGGGAATTATACAGAACAGGATTTGAAACTCACACTTCTGGTGGCTGGCAAGTCCAAGGTATCACGAATGGTGGAAGGCAGAGCATTTAGCAGAATAATCCATGCGACTTTCTCTCCGCCCCTCTGCTCTTATTTTCTTTTCTGCTTACAGACTTGCCATAACTCAGTCACAGGAGCCCTGCCCTAATGACATTATCACACAGGAAGGCCTCACCTTAGGACACCATGAAGGAATAATAGTGTTACTTAACACCTTCACAATACAATCAAGTCTCAATACACAAACTTCTGGGGAACATGCAATCGCTCCCCACTAAGACCAAATTACAAAACATGAAATTTTGGTGATCCAAAGCATAACCTATACAAAGTATAAATATGAGGATTTTTCATTTCTCAAATATTCATTTTAAAATATTTTAATATAACTATTTTTTGAGAGGTTTTTGCTATAGGGCGCATGCGCTCGCCAAATAGACAGAGACAGACAAAGAGACAGAAAACAAGAAATCACTCCCCCAGGGGGGATGACCATGCTGCAATCACTTCTCCATTTTCCTCTCGGGATCTTAGGCCCGCCCACACCCACCCCTGCCATGAGTTTTCAGCCACCGGGTCCGGGACTCGAATAGCGGTCGACTACATGGGAGTCCAGCAACATAGCCATTACGCTAACTGCTGGTCCCTAATGTAAGTATTTTTTAATGTATGCTTTCTGTTACTTTTGTTTATCACTTTGAAATGAACAGATATATACAACATTATGGCACAGTGCTCTCTAGAATAATTTACTTAAACAAAGTGCATATATTCTCTTTTAGCTGTAGTGTAGCCCAGAGAAGTTAGAATGAGATCAATAGCTAACTTACACACAACTGTAAAAAAAGAAATGTTATTTTAAATTATTTTTTCTATTATGATAGTTATAATATTTGCATTATAGATTATTTAGAAAGTGAGAAAATGAAAGAAAAGCAAATAAGGTCAGCTCTTGATGTGGTGGTTAAAGAGTCTGGATCCTGCATGGCCAACTGTATAGTTTGAGTCCCCAACCTGGCAGCTTGAAAAACATGCCAGGAACATGTGTGTGCATGCCTAAAATACCAAAAGGAAGCCCAAATGGAGAAGAAGGGATTGTGGCAAGACCACTCCTCACAAGAGTTGCTTTCTCATTTTTCCTCTGTCTCTATCTCTCCTATGAGCAAAAGCACACTGTGGAAAACAAACAAACAAACAAATAAACAAAAAGCCAATAAAAATTACTGAATCATTGACAATTGTGTCACCCAAGGATGACAAACTATTATTTTTTTTTTGAGAGTTTTTTTTGCTATAGGGCATGTGCGCTCGCCAGACAGACAGAGACATAGAGACAGAAAGTGAGAAATCACCCCCCAAGGGGGATGGTCATGCTGCAATCCCTTCTCCTCCATTCTCCTCTTGGGATCTTGGGCATGCACGCACACACGCCCGGCATGAGTTCTAAGCCACTGGGTTCAATATGTGGACCGCAGTCGACTACGTGGGAGTCCAGCCACGTAGCCATTACGCTAACTGCTGGTTCCCAACAAACTATTAATAATATGCTTTAGCTATCATGTGTATAGGCACAATGATTGCCTTTTTTCATACTATGTATTCAATGACAGTGTCTGGAATTAAACAGAAACAATGTCACATGTTTGAAAGAAATGCCCATGACTCTTATTTTTGTAGGATAAACTTAACTTATGAGGTTTCCAATACTCTGTTCCTGAGATAGAAGGATGTTGTGGAAAGAACAGTACGGATGGGGTTCATATTGTTTTAACCCTAGCCGTCTTAGAAGTAGCCTCTTGTAAGTTTTGAGCTCTCAGTAGTTATTTACTTTTCTGTGATAATGGGAGATTGCTAATAGTTTCCTTGTGGAGTTATAAAAATGAATAATTCATAATAATTAATATGCAGCAATAATATATCATAATTAAATGCCAGGCTGTGCAAACTGTGTATGGCATAATATAGGACGTCACCAGTGATAGCTCACGTTTGCTACTTGTCTTTAGATAGAGTTGTTTTCCAATGTGAATACGACTTGTAATCGTAGACTTTTTCCATACATTCTTTAAGTGGGTAAGAGAAGCAATAGATAGGACAAAGGAAAAAGAGGTGTATTATTTTTTTTTATTATTATTATCAATTCCGGCAAGGAGAATCTAGGCATTAGGTACAAGAAATTTACCTTCATGGTCTCCAGGCCACCGATAGTCTGGATATAGTTACTAAATTCAATTTTATTGAAAATAGACGCTGTACACTCTAAGACTTTACGCAACTTGATAGTCAAGAAAAACTCTTTACTGACTAAAAATTACAGAGCAAGGTTTTCTGTATGTGGCTATGATTCTGTGAACAGAACATCGCATCGATAAGCTATATAGCATTAAGAGCTGAGTGAGACCCTGGGGTTCATTTAAAAGATGAGGAAATGAAGACTCCCTGAGGTCAAGTCACTGAACAAGGTCAAAGAGATTAAGTGACAAAGCTACAATAAGCCTAATGCATCATCGTTACTATTCTGTACAGCGTCTTGTGTCAGTGCCCCATAGCCAACATGATCTGTTGATATTTAAATATAGATACTCACTTTTCCCAAGTATACTCTAAATTCATTTGTAAATATTTTTGTATATTCTTTATATTTCATGTGCATAATCATGCTTTTTGAAAGCATTTGCAAGTTGAACTGAGATATTTTTGTTGAAGATTTGATAATTAGATAATCAGTTCTGAATATGAAAATGGGTGGCCTTAAACCATCTGGCTTTGATTGTAAATTAATCTTAAAAGGGTGAAGATAAATAGGATTCCAGATGAATAGAGATTAGAAGAAGGTCACCATCTTCTGAAGTTAAAAAAATAACTGATACTTACTCAACTGGATGTATGAAAATTTTGTCAATTTTTTTATTCTTTCTTTTCAGAGAATCTTATCTCCCCTAAGAATCATATAATATTAGGCATCACAGAGTCTAACTGCTTTATTGTTCAGATAAGAAAATTGAGACTCATTGAAGTTAAGTGATTTTCTCACAATCATTTTACCAGGGTGTTAAAGGAGGGGCAATTCTAGAAGTGGACACTTTTAAAAAGCTTTTGCTAAGTATATATGCATATACATATAATTTACTTTTTATTATCTATCAGATAAGTATCATCTTCCATACTTAATCTTTGAACAAACAGGTATTCAGAAACATCTTTTGTTGGGTTTCAAAGTATCATATCTGATACTAAGATGAAACCCTTTTTACCACCACATATACTGTGGAAGAAAAAGTACAGGCCTATGTTCACATTCATGAATTCCTGTCTTTTTGACTCCCAGTTGTTTAACACTGCTTTTTTTTTTTTCTTTAAAATTTTTGCCATAGGGCATGTGTGCTTGAAAGAGAGAAACAAAGAGAGGGAAAGTGAGCAATCACACCCTAGTGGGGACGGCTATGCGGCAATCCATTCTCATCTATTTTCCTCTTGGAATCTTGGGTATGCACACATATGCACCATGGTCTGTGGTCGACCGTGTGGGAGTCCGGTTCCCTTAACCACTATGCTGTTTGATACTACTTATAATGTGGACATTGCCTTAATACATTTTACTTTTCAAATAAGCCTATATAGGATATACCTAAAGAGATAATAATGTGGCAAACTGTATATGAATAAGTGGTATATTATTATATTTTTATTATTGGTAGAAGTACAGACCACATTTAGCCACATGATTTCTAAAACTCCGGCCAAATAGCAAAGGTCTCATACCTCCACAGATTACATTTAAAACTAAAGATTTGAGGTCCATATTTTGAACTTGTCAATCAAAATATAATGCCTTTTAAATTAATCCTTTAACTGTGAGGCAAAACCATCACCTGTATTCTGAATTATTTTTACTATATAGATTTATTTTTTGGTGGACACGATTTATCCTACCATGTATATGATCCATGGAATGACCATGTGGCACAAGCTGATTGTTATCTTAGAAGTTATTATAAAATAAACCACACATCTATTTTTTCAAAGTTATCTGCTTTGCCAAATATGTTCATTCAACACAAAATAAGTTTGTTTCTGTGACCTTTCAGTGAACTATATGATTTAGTTATACATATTCGTTTCAGAAGGATTTACTGTTCCAAAATTGTTCTCAATAAGTAATACTATGTAGGTAAGGGAATTATAATGAACATTAAATATTTGGAGAAAGGGATTCTACATAACATTTAAAACAAAATATATTGATTATTTAAGATATTTCTAGTTACATGCAAAGCAATACAAGAAAAGGATTCTTTTTCAACATTCATGACTGGAACATGGCATGGAGCTAAGTGAACATAACCCGAAGTTCTCATCTAACTCTCTATATAAGTGAGCTTTAGATGTTAGTGGCTGGAAAAGTTGAGTTTCTAGTTATGTAATAAAAATATTTTATTAATAAATACATATATATACACATATACATGTGTATATAATACATATATACATATACATATATATAAAATATATATATACATATACATGTATATATATATGTTTATACACATATACATGTCATATACATGTCACACATCTCCAGGTTAAAAATGAATGAAATAAAGTACTTCTGCAAGAGGACACATTATAGTCACTTTGGAGGAAAAAGACACTCACTTGCCAGTGTTTTGTTGGTGACCTGAACACACAGGAAACTTAATGATAAGTCCATAATACACAAACATTAATTTAATTTAGGACATGAATAAATTAGAATATAAACCAACAATTTAAGTTTTTTTTTCACCATAATTATTTGTGTAGATAGTTTCTAAGCATAGCCAGCTAAGAAATCATGAGAACTCCAAAATCTGTCTTGATAAATTACAGCATGAGTTCCTCCTAAGTACAGTATACTTGCCGTTGGCAAAAGATTTTTTTAAAGAATTATTTAATTTAATTTAATTTGTTTATTTATTTACTTTTTAAATTTGACCAGAGAGGGACAGAGTCAGAGAGGGAGAGAGAAAGTGAGAAAGCAAGCCACCAGGTCCAGGACTTGAACCACAGTCGGTGGTGTGGAAGTTCAGCATCCTTAACCATCACACCACCTGCTGGCCCCTTGGCAAATGATTATAAAAATCAATGAAAGAGGAGATAAGACTTGAATCTGTCTCACCAAACAGTGAAATAGTTCTTGCTGCATGTGCCATTATCTACTGTTTTAGAAGTCCTGCAATGAGAGTAAGGGGCCAAATATGTGTTTTAAAGTAACAATCTATATTTACTGGGAAGTTATTATGTACCAAAGCTTAGCTTCTAGTGTGACTTTAGGGGCTTAGAAATGTCATCTCTTGAAAAGGAGAGAAAATTATGGAGAGCACAGTTTCCAACTTTATTGAATACAAACAGCCTTTTGCTAAAAAGCATTTTAAAGACTCTCTAACACAATAGTACTCATATTTTATGATTCATACATACTCATGAAATCATAAAATAGAGCATGGCAGAAGGCTACTCTGAATTTAGTAATATTTAAAATAAATGTATGTTAAATAAACAGAACAGTAATTGTATACATTTATAAAATATTTGCATTATAATATAAAAATGTATCTATGTATAGTGTACGTATGTATGGTACACATGTGCATATTTGTGTCACATATTGATATTCATGTAGTAAGATACCTATGCTTATATTATATATATTTTAAAGATCTATAATACATAAATAGTACATAATCATATATTCACATGAAATACTATTTATTCAGCTATTCAACATATCATCTTTTTTTTTTTTTTTGAGAGATTTTCACTGTAGGGCGCGTGCGCTCGCCAGACAGACAGAGAGAGACATAGAGACAGAAAGCGAGAAATCACCACCCAGGGGGGATGGTCACACCGCAATCCCTTCTCCTCCATTCTCCTCTCGGGATCTTGGGCATGAACGCACACGTGCCCGGCGTGAGTTTCAAGCCACCGGGTCCGGGACGCAAACCGCGGTCGACTACATGGGAGTCCAGCGACATAGCCATTACGCTAACTGCTGGTTCTCTCAACATATCATCTTAAGGAGGATAAGAATAACTGATTCTTTAAAATAGTCTAGAGGCCATCCAAGGTGAGCACTGCTTTTGGAGAGAGGTATTTACTATAACTTGGTGCCTGCCTTGCAAAGTTGTTAGTGTTATTGTTCTTGGTGAGGGTCAATGCCACTCATGGTAGGAGCAGATGGCCATAATGGTTATGTTGCTGGATTCCCACATAGTTGACTGCAGTTCAAGTCCCAGAACAGGTAACTTAAAACCCATGCCAGGTGAGTGTGCATGTGTGTCCAAAATCCCAGGAGGAAAATAGAAGAGAAGGGATTGCAGTGTGGCCATCCCTCCTGGGGGTGATTTCTCGCTTTCTGTCTCTCTGAGAAGTGTACACGCCCTATAGCAAAAAATCTATTAAAAACAAAGCTTTCATTTTTCACAAAAGAAATAGACTTTTCTTTGTACCAATATATATAATATTACTATAAGACATTTTGCATGAGTTTTAAGCTTCCAGGTCTGGGACTCAAACCATGGTCGACTACGTGGGAGTCCAGCAATGTAACATTTACACCATCTGCTGGTCCTCAAGCCGGGTTTTTTTATGCTTCCAAGTGTGTGAGTATATACATGCAAAAGAAGTATATTTATGTATCAAATTTAATTTACATAAAGACTATCTTTCTTGACCTTCTAATTTTCACTTTGGAGAGTCTACTTTCTTAAGGCTAATGAAATTTTTCTTAAAGTCATTTCTTTCATTTTTTGTAACATTTTTCAAAAAAATCCTTAGCACTATCTATTTATTACCACTCTTTATTTATTTATTTATTTATTTATTTATTTATTTTAGCCATAATGTGGATTTACTCACTCACTGGAAAGAGTCAGAGAGAGGGAAAGTGAGAAGTCACTCCCCCCAGAGGGATGCTTGCCACAATCGCTTATCCTCCATTCTTGTCCTGGGTTTTTGCGTGTGCACACACACATGCCCAGCATAATTTTTATTTGCCAGGTCCAGGGCTCAAACTGTGGTCAGTCATCTGGAAATCCAGCATCTTAACAACCACTCCACCTGCTGACCCCTGTTAACACTCTTT